>NW_007252949.1:934824-941000 GCF_000164805.1 Carlito syrichta
AATTACAGGCATGCGCTACCACGCCCGGCTGACTTTTTGATTTATTGTAGAGATGAGGTCTTGCTGCCCAGGCGGGTCTCGAACCCGCGGGCTCAGGCAATCCACTCAACTCAGCCTCCCAAAGGCTGGGTATTACAGGCTGAGCCACCGAGCCCAGCTAAGACTGTAATTTATACATGTAAAATATTTGAAAATAATGGCACAAAGCAGCAGGTGGTAGTAAACCTGTGCAGTAAAAAAATAGCACTAGTTGGCAACTTGAATTGGCAGGAGCACAAGATGAGAATCAATACATGTAAATTAATAGGGTAAAATAATAAATTCTATAAGCATATTTTGCAGTCTTTCTTCCCTCAGTTTTAAAAATAACATATAATAATACATTAATTGTTATAAGAATGTACTGCAGATTTTGCAATATATATACTGCTACATTTTTATCAATAATAGTACAAAAAGGAGAAAAAGGAAACAGAACTATAGGAGCAGCATTTCTATATTTCATTGGACTTTAGTTCATATAAATCTGAAATATCTTTTAATAAGTTCAGATGTGGATAGTTAACAGTTCCTAGAGTAAGCACAGAGAGATTCAGTTAAAATATCATTAAAAAGCCGGACTCGGTGTCTCAGCCTGTAATCCCGCACTTTGCGAGGCTGAAGTGAGTGGATTGCCCGAGTCCGCGGGTTCGCGATCCAGCTGGGCAGCGAGACCTCATCTCTACAATAAATCAAAAAATCAGCTGGGCATGGGTAGTGCATGCCTGTAATTCCGGCTACTTGGAAGGCTGAGGCGGAAGGATCACCGGAGCCCAGCAAGTCGAGGCTGCGGTGGCCAGGAGCGGCCACTGCACTCCAGTCTGGGCAACTGAGTGAGACTCCAACTCAAAAAAAAAAAAAAAAAAATCATTAAAAAAGAATTAATATATTTTCATTTATTAGAAACATAAAAACCAAAAAAATTATTAAAATATTTTATCAATCAACTTTAACTTAATGCCAATTCAAATAGAAAAGGAGGGCTAGAAGAACAAGAATATATGAGACATATGTAAAAAATTAAGTGGTAGATAGAAATCTAACTAAATTAAGAGTAATACCAAATGCATATGGATTAGGCAGTCTTGGCAAAATGCAGAGATTTTTAGACAGGCACAAAAAGTAAACAGCCCTCAACTCTATATTGTCTACAGGAAAACATTTTAGGTCACAGACACAAATAGGATTAAGGTAAAAGACTAGAAAAAGTTAAATCATGCAAACAGCAACTATTTAAAGGTAGAATAGTTATGCTGATATTAAAATTGATTTTAAATCAGAAAATATCTTTAAAAGAAAGTGATATTTTAAGACAATAAAGTTCAACGTCAATCATGATGATGGCATAATTTTAAATGTGTATGCATATAACATTAAAGTCCCAAAATCGATGAAGCAAAAACAGGAATAAATAGACACAGACAGTTCGAGTATAATAGTTACAGACTTTAACATCCCACAGTCAGTCATAAGCAGAGCCATTATACAGAAGATCAACAAAAGAAAAATAAGACTTGGATAACCAACGCTATTAATGTTACAGGACCTAAAAGACATCTCTGGAACATTCCATAAAACAAGAGCAGAATATACATTCTTTTCAAATATACATGAAGCATATATTAGAATATGTGTCAGGTCATAACCAAAGCTCAATAAATTTAAAATAATTATATATATATGATTGAATTCATGCAATATATAGCTTTTATGTCTGGTTTCTATTAATTAGCATAAGGTTTTCCAAGTTTGCCTATCGTATAGCATGCAACAGTATTCCATTCTATGTGAATGAGAAATAATATTTATTTCAATAACATTTAATTGTACGGATGTCTAAATAAGATTGCATTTTATGATCATCATATTTTATTTATCCAATTTACTTTGTTTCTTTTCTATTTTTTTGCTGTTGTTATAAATTACATTTTTGCACATTGTTTTTATTGACAACATTTATAATTATTGCAATTATTCTTTAAGTCAAAATGCAAATTAAAAAGGAACAAATAAAAACAGACATTTACTATATTTCATTTTTATTCATGAAGGTTGTTTTCTTGGTGTTCTTTATTTCTTCATTTGGAGTTGGAGTTAGTGTCTAATGTCCTTTTATTTTGGCCTGAAGAATTTCCTTTTCCACCAGTTGTAAGTTCTATCACAAGTGGTCTTTATTTTTGTCTGTTTTGGAATGTCCTAATTTCTCTTTCATTTGTAAAGGCTTGTTTTACCAGATAGAGAATTACTACTTGATAGTTTTTGTTTCTCCAATTCAGCGCTTTGAATATATTACACCACTGCCTTCTGACTTTCATGGTTTCTGAAAATCATTTTATAAATTTATTGAGATCCATTGTACATGATGAAGTGCCCCTCCAGTGCTGCTTTCAAGATTCTCTATCTTTGGGTTCTGATGATTTGATCTTGATGTGTCTCTGTATGGATGTCCTTCTATGCATCCTAAGTGATATTTATAAAACTTTGTTCTCATCTTAATTTTTAAATCATATTTGGGCAGTTTCAGTCATTATTTTTTCAATTTTTTTCTGCATTTTGCTCACTTTTTTCTCTTTCCTGGACTCCTAAAACATATATTAATACATCTGATGATATTCCATAAGTCTTTGAGGCTGTATTCATTTTTCTTTTCTTTCTGTTACTTAATCTGAATAATATTAATCACTAATAGTTAGTGAACCAGTATGCTGGTTCACTAACTATTAGTTTCTCTCTTTGCTTCTGTGTATGGGCCATATTTTATTATTTCTTTGCAAGTCTTGCAAATTTTTGTTGAGAAGCAAATATTTTGAATACAGTAAATCTATATATGAACCTTCAAATTGTAAGCTTTCAAAGATGCGAACAAGTGTTCACATGTTCAATCACATGAGTTAATGTGTCTGATGTACACTGTCATGTGGAAGAAAGTTTGCCTGCAGTTTGTTCATGATTTTTGTGGATTTGAGGTGAATGAGGAGTCCAAAGAGGTATCTAGCAACTTAGTGACCCACTTTGAGAAGGTGGAGCTAGATCCTCAAGAGGACAACTTCATCTAACTCCTTGCTGTGTAGGATGAGGAGCATACTAATGAAGATCTGATGAAAGTCCAGAAACAGAACAGAGAGAGACAAGAGGAAGAAGAAGTAGATGTAGAAATAAAGAGATTCATGATACCAGAAATGACAATGGGATTTCTTCATTTCTGGAGGCAATGTTCGTTTTTGAGGCAGAGAATCCAAATGTAGAACAGTACAGGAAGGTTGCAGCAGCCATTCAGAAGGCAATCCAGTGCTACTGTGTCATCTATGAGGAGAAGAAAATAGTTACTATTCAGCCATTACTGAATCACCTTTTCAAGAGTGTAGATTGAATTGAATCCAGCAAGGAACCAGAACCTGTGTCATCAACATAAACATCAGTGAAACTGCAGCTTGCCCTCTGTCTCCTATTGCTGACAATCCTCCAGGTCTACCACCTCCCACCACCTCTCCTTCTTCCAGTCAATAATTTTTCTATCTGTTCACTAGATGCCAGCCCCTGTATGCCAGCTGTTATACTGTATTGACTACTGTACTTTTCAAGGTGCTATACTGTAAGATTAAACGATTTTTTATTTTTGTGTTTGTTTTTTATATATTATTTGTGTGAAGAATATTATAAATCTATTACAGTACAGCACTATATAGCCAATTGTGTTAGTTGGGTATCTAGTCTAACTTTGTTGGAATTACAAACAAATTAGACTTACAAATGTGCTCTTGGAACAGAACTCATTCGTGTGAAGGAGACTTACTCTAATATGCAGTGGTAAGTCTGTAAATAAGATTCTTTCCCTTCTCCATGGGTTTTTTTGTTTTGTTTTGTTTTGTTTGTAACTGCATAGTGTAGCTTTGCTGTGCATTTGTTTGGTGACTTTCTGGGTGAGTTTTATAAAATCTGCATTTTTGTTGTTGTTGTTTATGTGTGACCCTTCAAGCCTCTGTTCCTTTAGTTTTGTGGTCAGTTAATAATTGGAAAGAGACTTTCTTAGGTGCTAGAACCAAAAATATTTTCGATGTCAGCTTAGACTGTGTGTGTGTACCAGGGCATAGATTTAATATTTAGTCTGACAGTTTCCCACTCTGTTTTATCCTTCCCTTTTGGCTTCTACAAACTCTCAGGTCATCTGGGCTTGAGAGCTTAGGGTCTTTTCATGCATTTTTAGACACACCCACAGTCCTGAATACTGTGTGGCCTTCAAGATCCTCAGAAATATGCTTGAGCTTTTCAAAGCTTTCACAGATATATCATTCCCTAGCCTTTTCTCCCACACTTTGCCTCAGACTGCTGCAATGCGATTAGCCTGTAAGTACTTTTGACAATTGTCCATCTGCCCTTGAAAGCAGCTTTAGCACTGGAGCTCCTCTCCAGTTAGGCAAAATAGAGACTAGCCCTTTGAGCCAGTCTTTCAGGGAACTATCAAACCAATCAAAACTTATTAATTACAATTCCTTGAGAATGAAGTGTGTGTGTGTGAGAGTGTGTGTGTGTGTGTGTGTGTGTGTGTGTGTGTGTGTGTGTGTGTGTGTGTGTTGTGTGTTTTGTTTTGTTTTCTCTATGCCTTACAAAGAATGCACACATGCTGTAACTTCCATAGATACTGCTGAGCCAGGCAAAGGATGGGCCTGGAGTAAGCTAAGACACCATAAAGTAGCCAGGCTCAGTGGCTCAATCTGTAATCCCACGCCTTTGGGAGGCTGAGGTGAGTGGATTGCCTGAGCCCGTGGGTTCGAGACCTGCCTGGGCGGCGAGACCTCATCTCTACAATAAATCAAAAAAAAAATCAGCAAGGTGTGGTAGCACATGCCTGTAATTCCAGCTACTTGGAAGGCTGAGGTGGAAGGATCGCTGGAGCCCAGCAGGTCGAGGCTGCAGTGGCCGGTGTAAGGTCAGAGGTACCAGAGGGCGGGGCGAGCCTCACCTCAACAAGATGGCTCCAACCTGGACCAGACTAGAACTAAGACCCCAGTCGCAAAGCCAGCCAGTACCTGTTACAGCGATTCTAGCAGCCCCGTTCATCCAATTGCCAGCAGTTGCGACAGCTGTCCCAACCAATGATCGCTCTCCCTAATCCCCCTCACAGCTTTTTCAGCATGCCCTTTATAAACCCATCACCCATCTTGCTGGGCGCGACTTCTCTGGCCCACAGCTATATGGACCGGAGAACCTCGCCCGGGATTGCGCTAATAAATTTTTCTTGGCTCCTTTGTTGCGGTTTCACCTGGTCTGGTTTCGTTTACCTTACATTTGGTGCCGAAACCCGGGAGGACGGTGCGGGGCCTCAGCGGGCTCCCCCCTCCTCTCCCGATCCGGGACCTCTCTCGGGAACAGGACCTGGCCTCAGGACCTCAGACAACGCGGTGAGTCCCTCGCTTTCCTTGACTTCTCCTCCTACCCCCCGGGGTGCCCAGTCTGAAATCGCAGCTGCGTCTGGGCTCACTCCTCTGGCATGGTGCCTTTGGCTCCAGTGTAGTGGAGACGTCCCTATCTCCGGATCGCCAACCCTATAAAAGGAAGCGGATCTTCCTTTCCGTCCCTATTCTGAGTGGGTCTGGGACGCTGGGCTCGCTTGTTTAGGGACCTGGGGACGGAGGTTGCAGCCATGGGAAGCCCGCCTTCTAAAACTGAGGCTCAGACCCCCTTGCGGTGTCTCATATCTAATCTGGCTACTCTGAGGTTGTCCGAGGATATCCGTAAGTGGAAGCTGATCTTCCTTTCCTCCCAGGCCTGACCCCAATATCCTCTGGACAATCAGTCTCGCTGGCCTCCTGAGGGAACTTTCGATTTTGGCCTCCTCACCAATCTCAATAACTATTGTCACAGGACTGGGAGATGGTCTGAGGTCCCCTATGTCCAGGCCTTTTGGGCATTGTGCTCCTGCCCAGACCTCTATGTCAGATGTTCCTTGGCCCAGGTCCTCCTGGCCAAATCCCCTGATAGGGGCTATCAGCCTCTCCCTGCGTCGGAATCTTCCTTCGCAGATCCTCCGGGGGACCTTGGCCTTCCCCCTCCGGCTCCTACGCCTCCTTCCCCTACCCCCTTCTCCTCCCCTCCCATCCGCCTCTTCTCAAAGGTCTGCTCTTTCTCAACCCCCTCCT
>NW_007252949.1:941020-983085 GCF_000164805.1 Carlito syrichta
TCACCGCCATCTTGCCCTCCTTCCACCTCATTCCCTACTCTCACCCCGCCACCATCTTACAATCCTACGCCGCCCTCTAAATGGACCAACCCTCTGGTTACCAGGTCTCGGGCCCAGTTACTGACCCCTCTCCGGGAGGTGGCAGGTGCTGAGGGACTGGTTCCGGTACATGTTCCTTTCTCCCTGAAGGACCTGTCCCAGATTGAAAAGCGCCTAGGCTCCTACTCTGCCAACTCGACTGCCTACACCAAGGAGTTTCGATACCTCACTCAGGCATACGAGCTCACGTGGCACGACCTTCACGTACTTTTAACCTCCACCCTCACTCCCGTGTCACCTCAGCAGCTTGGGACTACGCTGATCAGGTACATAACTCTGACCATTCTTTGCCAGTCAGGGCCACAGCGTTGCCTGCCGAGGACCCTTAATAGAACTATCAGGATGGTGCCATAGGTAAGACTAGGAGGGATCAGATGGTCCACTGCCTTATTGCAGGGATGGAAAAGGCAGCTCAAAAAGTCGTTAACTATGACAAACTGAGAGAGATCACACAGGATCCTAACGAAAACCCAGTCTCTTTCCTTAATCGTTTAACAGTGGCTCTTACCCTTCACACTCATTTGGATCCTTCCTCACCACCAAGGTCCACAGTCTTAGCTACCCACTTTATCACCCAGTCCGCTCCGGATATCTGGCGCAAGCTTAAAAAGGCGGAGGAGGGCCCCCAGACTCCACTCTGAGACCTGGTGAATATGGCCTTTAAAGTTTATAATGCCCGAGAGGAGGAAGCCAAGGCAGGATGAGCCCCGAGGCTAAAACAGAAGGTGGCCCTTCACACCCAAGCCCTAGTCATTGCCCTGCGGCTGGCACAACAGAGGCCTCAGAGCCTCCATCCCAGGAAACAGTCTGAGACCTGAACACCTCCGAGAGCCTGCTTCAGGTGTGACCAGGAAGGCCACTGGGCAAAGCAATGCCCCAAACCCAGGCCACCGACTCGACTTTGCCCGGTCTGCAGACAAAAGGGACATTGGAAGTTTGAGTGCCCCCTGAGGGAGAACCATCCCCCAGTGACAGAGTTTCGCAGAGGGCCGGCTCCCCCAACGGGCCCCTCGCCAGAGCTCCTGGGCCTCCTGGACGACTGAAGCCGCCTGGACTCGAACACCCCAATCACCCTTGCCAAGCCCAGGGCCACACTATGGGTAGCGGGTAAGTCCATCTCCCTTTTGGTGGACACGGGGGCTACCTATTCTGTTTTACTCTCCTTCCATGAGCCTTTACATCCTTCTCAGGTCTCAGTTGTGGGTGTCTCAGGGGTACCCTCCAAGCCACTAGAGATGGGTCCGGTGTCCTGCCTGTTTGAAGGCTGTCCCTTCACCCATTCATTCTTAGTTACCCCTTTCTGCCCAGCCCCCTTGCTGAGGTGAGACCTTCTGTACAAACTTGGGGCATCTATTTGCCTCACCTCACACCGGGTTCCCCCGACTCCACTCCTGGCCCTCGCCTGTACTCTCTTCTCCCCGGAACCTTCATCCAATTTCCCCATTTCCCGCGAAAAAGTTAATCCAGTAGTCTGGGACTCTTCCACTCCAGTGGTGGCCAATCACCACACCCCAGTCCTCATTCGCCTTAAGGATCCCTCTTGCTTCCCTTCCAGGCCTCAATTTCCTCTCTCACACGCCCATCGCAAGGGCCTCCAGCCCATTGTTAACCAGCTGCTCCTCCAGGGTCTTCTGGTTCCTATCAACTCCCCTTATAATACTCCCATCCTCCCGGTAAAAAAGCCATCTGGTGCTTATCGACTGGTGCAGGATCTGCGGATAATCAACTCTGTGTAGTTCCACTGCATCCAGTAGTCCCTAACTCATATACTCTCCTATCTCAGATACCCACCACTACCACTCATTTCACAGTCCTGGACCTTAAGGATGCCTTCTTCACCATCCCCCTCCCAGCCACTCTTCGCCTTTACTTGGGAGGATCCAGACACCCACAGGACCCAACAATTAACCTGGACGGTCCTGCCTCAGGGATTCCATGACAGTCCCCACCATTTCGACCAGGCGTTGGCCAAGGACCTGTCCTCTTATGACTCTGGCTTCTTTAGGCATTAGGTCCCCAATTTCACTGTGCTTGCTAAACCGCTATATGCTGCAGCTAAGGAAACTCCCACCGGCCCCCTCACTTCTCCCTCAGCTGTAGTCTGCACCTTCGAGACCTTATGAGACACGCTCCTAGCTTCCCCCTGCCCGCTTATGCTTCCTGACTCCCGCAAGCCTTTCCTCCTGTTCACCGAGGAAAGAACTGGGATGGCAACTGGGGTTCTGGCCCAACCAGTGGGACCCTCTCACTGACCGGTTGCCTTCCTGTCCAAACAGTTGGACCCCACTGTCCAGGGATGGCAGCCTTGCCTCCGGGCGCTGGTAGCGGCGGCTTGTTTAACCAAGGAGGTTCTAAAGCTTACCCTTCAATAGCCGGTTACGGTCTACTCCCACAGACTCCAGGACCTCTTGGGTCATAAGTCATTATCCTTATTAAGCCCTTCTAGGGTCCAGGAATTCCACCTTATACTCATAGAACACCCCCAAGTGTCTCTTCGCTCATTGCTGCTTCTAAATCCAGCTACTCTCCTCCCCTCCGCTAGCTCCTCAGTTTTGCCTGAACATTCCTGTGTGGAGCTGGTAGAGGCCCTTAGCCTCCCTTGCACGGGATTCTCTGACCAACCTCTGTCTAACCCTGATCTCACATTCTTCATAGATGGAAGCTCAACTAGGGGGCCAGATGGAGGCCGCAGGGTAGCCTATGCAGTAGTCTCTCCTCCCACCGTGGTGGAAGCTGTCTCACTGCCATGAGGGATTTCTTCCCAAAAGGCAGAGCTGGTGGCACTCACCCGAGTGTTACAGCTGGCAAAGGGCCACAGGACCACTATATATACTGATTCTAAGTATGCTTTCCTTATCGCTCATAGTCATGTGACAATCTGGAAAGAAAGGGAGTTCTTAACCACCCAGGGAACTCCAGTGGTCAATGGTAAGGCCATTCAACATTTACTCCAGGCCCTACAAGAACCCAAGAAGGTAGCCATCGTCCACTTTTGAGCCCATCAGATAGGCACAGATCCTGTCATCCAAGGAAATGCCCTGGCCATACACACACAACTAGATTCCCTGGCTGACGTCCTCCAGAATCGACGGGGATTAGACCTGCTAATAGCTAAAGAAGGAGGGATACGTCTATTTCTTAGGGAAGAATGCTGCTTCTATGCCAATAAATCAGGGATAGTCAAGGACAGAATTAAACAATTACAAAAAATCCAAAACCAGAGAGAAGACCTGACCAGAGGCCCATTCTCAGAGTGGTGGCAACCCCAGCTTCTAACGTGGCTTCTCCCCATTCTCACTCCACTGTTTTTTGTTTTTCTCCTCTTGTTGATGGCCCCATGTGTTTTTAGGTTCCTCCAACAGCGCCTGGCAGAGCTCTCTTGAATAACCGTCAACCAACTACTGTTACATTCATACTCACCCCTTCCATCTGAACCACCTCCGACCCCATACCAGCCTTAAAACCCTCCCCCCCCAGCCGCCCCTCCCCAGCAGGAAGTAGCTAGAATGAGCCGGTGCCCCTATGACCAAAAGGCTGGAATGTAAGGTCGGAGGTACCGGAGGGCGGGGCGGGCCTCGCCTCAACAAGATGGCTCCAACCTGGACCAGGCCAGAACTAAGACCCCAGCCGCAAAGTCAACCAGTACCTGTTACAAGTGATTCTAGCAGCCCCTTCAGCCAATCGCCAGCAGACGCGACAGCTGTCCCAACCAATGATCGCTCTCCCTAATCCCCCTCACAATTTTCTCAGCGTGCCCTTTATAAACCCATCACCCATCTTGCTGGGCACGACTTCTCCAGCCCACAGCTATATGGACTTGAGAACCTTGCCCAGGATTGCGCTAATAAATTTTTCTTGGCTCCTTTGTTGCCGTTTCGCCTAGTCTGTTTTTGTTTACCTTACAGCTGGGAGCGGCAACTGCACTTCAGTCTGGGTGACAGAGTGAGACTCCAACTCAAAAAAATAAATAAATAAAAATAAAAAAAATAAAACACCATAAAGTTTGCTATGCTTACTGATAATTAACATTTTTTAAATAAAAATTCTGTAGAATGTTGCAATATTTTTGGGTAATGTCTAGAGTTCTGAAATATTTGATTTTGATAGTTTTAATCTCTTTTAATTGCTTTTATGAGAGATCAGAATTTGGAGATTCTTACTCTCTCATCTTTGCTTATTTCACAATTCAACTGATTTTTTTTTTTTTAACAAGAATGCCAATACAATTAAGTAGGGAAAAGGATAGTTTTTCAACAAATTTTGCTGAAGATTGAATATCACAGGCAAAAAATAGTTGGACCTCCTTCTTATGCCATTTATAAGAATTAACTTGAATATCAATGATATCAAAATACGAGCTAAAACCATAAAAGTGTTTGGGGAAAATATGAAGATAAATCTTTGTGTCCTTGGGCTAAGAAAAGCTTTCTTATATATGACATTAAAATCACAAGAAATAAAAGTAAGTAAATAAATTAGACTGGTCTGTTGGGAGCCAGCCTTAGAGGCCCACCTGACTGACAGGGTACTGGTGGGCCGAAGACCACGGGCCACAGGGAGAGCCCGGGAAGCTGAGGCCCTTCTGTCTTCCACCTTTACTATTGATACACCGAAGAATTCTGTGCTGTCGTAGAAGAAGAAAATGGCATGCTTATGCAAAGTACTTATAGCTAACCTAGGAATGTCATGGTTCATTTTTCCATTTCCCACTATGTCGTTTGGTCTTTTCTAACATATGCAATGGTTAAACTCTGAAGCACATCAAGAATACTTTCTTTCACTTGGTTATGTTACTAGATATTGCTTGAGTAAAAAATGATATAAGTATATTCACTCATTTGATTTAGAATTATGTAGTTCAGTGTTTTAGACATAAGGTTTTTTGGAAGCACAAGTTTATAGTAAGTTCATTATGAATTCATTATAAGTTCTAACACTTATCTAGGAGTTATGTAGGTGATTTATAACACTGTTCTCACAGATTTTGGATAAAGATTAATCATTAAGGTTTTTACTTAATCCAATAGCTAAAATTTTTAGTTAATGTTTATAGAGTGGGTTTTCACTAAATTCATAATATACTAATTGGATACTTTTATGATAAATTAACTAAATACAGAGAGCAACCTTGGGGGCCTGAGAAACATCACTAAAAGCTTTTTCTGAGTTTTCTTTTGAAATACACACTGCAGGATAACAGAAAAGTAACGAAGACACCTGGAAAAGAAAGGCGATTACGAAGCTTTGACGATCATAAAAGCCCCAGGGAGAAAATTCCTGATACATGGAGAAATGTGCACTTGGAAACTTTCTTGAGACATTTCAAGGACTGTAATTTGGGACTTTGGACTAAAACTATCATTTTTGGCTTTATGAATAAGACTCATTGACTGAAAGTAGATAGTGTTCTTGGCTTGTTTGTTGCTTCTAAGACCACTAGATGGTGGTAACTTTTAAAAATAATGTACGTGAAGAAATTTTCTTTGTCTTGCCCCTTTACAAATGGTATAAATGCTTTCTGTTAACTAAGAGTAAATGTCATTTGGCTTGCAGGCATCTGGCCTGCAAGCAGGTGTCCAAGTATATTATTTTCATCGTAAGTTCTTTCTTTTGCCTATTCTGTCTCTCCTTCAGGAAACCTCACACCTGGTGGGAGCAGGACTCCAGCACTGGTCAACATTCAAATGCTTTGTACCCCAGTGGCTACCATCAAGAAAGACACCTGCACACACATGTTCATAGCCACACTATTCATAATATCAAAAACATGGATCCAACCCTGTTGCCCATCAAAAGTGGACTGGATAAAGAAAACATGGTACATATACACAACGGAGTATTACACAGTCATAAAGAAGAATAAAATAATGGACTTTGCAGCAAATTGGATGAAGTTGGAGATCATCATACCATGTGATCTACCACCAAAACAAAGAACTGAATACCACATATTCTCATCCATAAGTGGGGCCTGAACATTAATCACATTAGCACAAGGAGGGGATTGGCAGTTGCTTGGGACTGGCAAAGGAGGAGGGGCACATAATAATGCAAAGGTCCTGTGCAGGGGAGTGAGGGTCAGTTGGAGGCCTAAACTTTACCTGTTTGCAGCCTACTTGTATAGTTAATACTTACTTGTACTCCACATCTCTATAATAAAATAAAATTTGATAATAAATAAATAAATATGCTTCCATGGAAACTATTTTTACAACCTACAGGAGTGCTTGACATTTAGGAGGCATTCAATAGACATTTTTGAACAATAAATACATGAATAAAAGTTTTAATAGTATCAATATTAACATTGCTAAAACATATTTATGTTTATATATTTGTATATATACAATTGTGTATATATGTGTATGTGTGCTCATGTCTTGAAATAACTTGAATATGTACCAAACTTCTGCCTTACATAACATGTGTTATAAATGGAGTAGCATCAGTCTGAGTTAAATTACTAATGTCCTAGGACATTTGAAAATAAAAATATTATATAAACTTAAAAAGTAATTTTTGTTTATAATTTGTCTAATTGAAAGAAATTCATTCATTTATTTTATATTCTATGCATATAAAACATAGAATATGAAAATATATTTCTTCAATAAAAATATCTTTGCTCTGTTTATTCAAATATTGTTATTTAGTCTTTTCCTGTAAGAAAAGAAAATTTTGAAATTTGATTAAATATCTTAAAAGCAAGAAAGTACATCTAAACCAATTAAACTTATGTGTGATTAGTGAAGACATATTTCAAGGAGGAATTTGACACTAATGTCAAGTGACACATTATGCTCCTGGAATCTCTCCTCTACTGTTTGTGGTAGTTTGAGTAGGTCTGTCTAAATGAACTAGGAACTTAATTTGTATGTATTGTACATCTGATTATTTAGCAATATAAACAAGTGTTTTGTATTTGGGCTTTATTAACTGCAAATTTTTTATATTCTATTTGTGTTTTCTTTCAGGAGGAACTGATGTCTGAATAACTTGTAAATAAATATTATTGATACCAGTGAACAATTTTCAAGTCTGATAAACGTTGACAACCATTTTGTTCATCTTTTCACTCAGGTTCAAAACTCAGCTGTACCAATATATTTTAATTGCTTGGCAAAAAGTAGCAAACATCTGCTCATACACAAGATGGTTTTGAATTTGTAATCAAAATAAATAATGCTTTGTATTTTCAGTTGCTGCATGATTCAGCAAGTTGATTGAATATATCTGTGTCATATATCAAAATACCACAATTTCTTCAGAAATTGACATAGTGCTATAAAAAGTGCTGTTTCTATTCTTGACTAGGAAGAAAAAGAAAACAATTTTAAAAATCAATTTTTATCTATATATACACAGAGATAATAAAAACAGAATGTTATGTATGGAAAAAAATTGCAATATTGCTAAAGACTATGATTGTAAAAGTAAAGATTCTATAGCACATAACTTTGAATATCAAAATGTTTCCTAGGTAGGTTCTGAAAATATGATTTGCAAATGTTTGCACAAGTTAGTTTACTTCATTTATCATTATCAACTTGTTCTATAGCAGCTGATCATAAAAAAAGAAAGACTTCAATTTAGTTAAACATATTTTCCATTGGCATGTATTATTCATAATAAAGAACATTCTTCAGATGAATTATTTTAACTTTGCCATATAATGCAGCAAGGCTTTTTAGAAAGTCTTGTTGCATTCGTATTATGTTTTCATAAATAAAAATAGATATCTGACATAAAGCCTGACTTAATGAAAATCTTTGGTGAAATTACTATTATTGAAATTTTTTACTCAGAATTTACTACAGTTGTGAGTAAATATCAAATACTAAGATATTGTTGTATTCTGATCATGTAATACAATCTTCTTGCTAGAGATGGAAAAGTATAAACCAAAAAGAATAGTTCTAACATAAGAAACATAAACTGCAGAGAGAACAAATTCACTGCCAGTCATATTTTCAGAGCTTTTTATGCAAAGCATGCTTTTTCTTTTGTTGAGACGCAGATTATTGTTGGTTTATTTTGATGATGCTAGCTTTGTAGTAAGGATCTCTTCAATTTAAATTATTCTTGAGTAAATAAAAAATATTTTGTTTATATAATATATTCAGAAATCATAGCATACAATGCAAAACTTTTATAAGCTATAAAGTTTTGTGTTGAATTTGTAGATAAATTTTTTCCATATGAATATTTTATAATTGACTTTGTGACAAGTTTTTTTGAAGTTGCTAAGTAACTTTTAACTTAATTGTAATAACATACATACTAATACAAAAATAATATGTTACACCTACTAAATTTTAAAAATGTAGTAATATCTTAATGTTAAAGGGTTTGCAGTATATTATATGTATCTCCAGATGCTGTTTTATGGAAAACACAATAGGACATGTTTGAAAATCATAAAAATGTTATTTTGTGATGCTAATATAAAACAAGTAGAATAGGTTTATCATATACTTTTCATATTATTTCAAGTAATATTGATTTTAATACTGAAACATTCAAAGGTAGAGACATGGCTAAATTATTTTTTCAATTGCTATTCCGTGTCAGTTAAAATGAAAACTACTGGTTGGGCTCGGTGGCTCAACCCATAATCCCAGCACTTTGGGAGGCTGAGGCAAGTGGATTGTCTGAGTCCACGGGTTTGAGACCCACCTGGGCAACTTGGCAAGACCTCATCTCTACAATAAATTTTAAAAAATTAGCCGGGAGTGGTAGCGCATTCCTGTAATTCCAGCTACTTGGAAGACTGAGGCGAGGCTACAATGGCAGGGAACGTGTCACTGCACTCCAGTCTGGGCGACAGAGTGAGACTACAACTCAAAAAAAAAAAAATCGAAATTTGTTTAGGAAAATGAAAATGGAAATTTATATAATGAAAAAACAAAGCAAGCAGGATGTTCTTGATGAATTTATTTAGTAGTACATTGAAGAGGTCTCTGTCTTTAGGACATTGGCATAAGAAGTGTTTAACAATAATTTTCATTTTCACATGGGTTATTTACTTTAAGTATGCTTGTTCTGAGTTAAAACCAACAATATCTAAATATATTATGTAGTTTTTCCTTTGTTTTACTTTGATATTGTGTGAATAAATTGTCCTGAAAAATGTAATCTGGCATAATGTGAATATACTCCGAAATATCATAAGTGGTTTTTGTGGTAAAAACCAGTCATCAAAGTGATACATTTTATAATCTATGTTGGAAAGTTATTTGCACTGACTCTTCTTTGACATTTTATATATCAAGTGATATTCCACTTTTACGGTGAAATTGCTACCATTTTCTGTTTATGATTGTATTAATTTCCTACGGTTACTCTAACAGTTTGTCACCCTCTAGGTAGCTTAAATCACCTGAAGTGTATTCTCTCACAAAAGCTAGAAGGCCAAAATTCAAAATCTGCCAAGGGTGCGCTCGCTTTAGGTGTTTTGGGAGGGACTGTTCCTTGCCTTTTCTAGCTTTTGGTAGCAGTTGAAATGGCATTCCGTAATTTGTGGCTCTATCACTCCAATCTCTGTGTCCATCTGCATATTTCCTTCTCTTTTGTGTCTTTGAACGTCCTCTGTTTCTCTCTCACAAGAATACCTGTGATAGTATTTAGGGTCCTCCTCAATAATTCAAGGTATGGTTTTCCTCTCAAAAGACATAATTTAATCACATCTTTTGTCCTATAATGTAGTTGTCACTCTTTTGCCATATTACGTGATATTTGCAGTTTTTGATATAGACTTGTCTGTTTTTGTGTGGAGAGCTTCATTTAGCCTATTATGCTTTTGCTTTTCTTTTCTTTTTTTGAGAAAGTAGGATTTATTGAGAAGACAGCAAAGCTCCCACAGTGGGAGAAGACATAAAGGGGTTATCCCCTACCCCCCAGCCCAATTTTATTTTTCCACTTAGGTTTGGGGGACATTATTTAGAACATTCCATATTGGGACTTATCTACCTTCCTGAACAGACTAAACCAATAACACGTACTAAACCAGTATATTGAGAAATTAATGTTTTATTGACAATTAAAGTTTTGTTAACAAAATCTTAACATAATTTCTCTCATTCTATAATGAGGCCATTCTTCAATGTCTGCTACTTCTATCCTTACCACACTATACACAGTGAGAAGGTGCCACCTTCTCAATGGCCAAATGAGGCCTCTACAGAACATGATGAAAATGTATTAGATCTCTGACTGTAATGGCAAATTATCACAACCAACAGAAATTTCAAACAAAAAAAATAATTTCTCACAGTTTTAGAGGCCAGATGCTCAAAATCAAGTTGTCAGTCAGCGAGGCTATGCTCCCTCCAAAGGCTATGGGAAAGAATCCGTTTCTTTGCTCTTCCAACTTCTAGTAGTTACTGACATTCCTTGGCATTCCTTAACGTATCTGCACATCATTCCAATCTCTGCTTATATTGCCTCCTCCTCTCCTTTTTTTTTTTTTTTTTTTTTTTGAGTTGGAGTCTCATTCTGTCGCCCAGACTGCAGTGCAGTGGCGGCTCCCGGCCACCGCAGCCTCAACCTGCTGGACTCCGGCGATCCTTCCGCGTCAGCCTTCCGAGTAGCCGGAATTACAGGCGCGTGCTACCATACCCGGCTGATTTTTTGATTTATTGTAGAGATGAGGTCTCGCTGCCCAGGCGGGTCTCGAACCCGCGGGCTCAAGCAATCCACTCACCTCAGCCTCCCAGGGCACGGGATTACAGGCTGAGCCACCAAGCCCGGCTTCTCCTCTTCTATGTATATCAAATCTCCCTCTTTAATTTTCTTATGAAAACATTTGTGATTGAATATAGGATCTATCAAGATAGTCCAAGATAAGATCTTCATGTCAAATTCTTAATCACACCTGTAAAAATGTACCACATAAGGTAATGTTTAGTTTCTATGTGTTAGGCACTGGACCTCTCTTTGTGAGCCATTATCACATACCTCAATATATCAAGACATAAGCTGACAAGCATCAGGCACTAAATGAGGTAACCTCTGTTGAAATACATCTTGTAAAGTTTCCTCCTCCATATTGCTGCACCCCAGCTAACCACCCTTTTGTTCACAACATGCTTCCACTTCAGATTAATCACTCATCATTGATTTTAACACTTTTTTCATTCTGCTTCAAGCTCCTTTGAGAGCTGGAGTTCAGCCTTGCCTGAGATATTTTGAATCAACTTCTGCTTCTGAGTGTCTGTTTACAGTTTTTCTAAGGTGGAAATCTCTACAGATATAGTTCTGGCTCTTATAATCCAATCATTGACAAACTTAGCCAGTTATTATTATTATTTTTTTTTTTGAGTTGGGTTCTGGACTCAGGTGAAATTTCCGCCTCAGCCTTTCAAGTAGCTGGAATTACAGGCACGTGCCATCACACCCAGCTATTTTTTTGATCTATTGTAGAGATGAAGTCTCTCACCTTGGCCTCCCAAAGTGATGGGTTTATAGGCATGAGCCTCTGCGCCACTTAGCCTATTCTAATGGCAGGAAATGAGAGGAGAGTTAAAGATTTTGACATTATTTAAATGATTAAAAAGTGCAAACAACACTCAATATATTGCTTATAAGTTAAAAATGCTTGTATTTATAAGGGATGATGATTGAATCGATCTAAAAGAGACCCCAGACATATTAAGAAAAATCTAATCAATATTATAAAATGTTATTATTTATATCTCTTTACATACATGTATATTTGTATAGATGCATATTAAAGGCATGTATATTCAAGTGGAATAGTTGTAAAAGTAGGCACACTTTTTAAATGTTTTTGAAATTATTGCTTCAAGAGTGCATAATTAAATCTACATATTTAATTATGTGCTGTACAAACTCTACCAATGTCAGAGAAAGCTTCATTTAACCACAACAAATAAATGCGGTTCTGTTGGACTGCAGAGTCTTCCATGACATTTTTTATGATATCTAAGTCACAGTCTAATGGTTTAGCATGTCTATTTATTTCTACATATTGTATTGTCATGCTTTGACTCTAGAATAATTCCATGCTGTCTTATTTTAAATGCGATTGAGTTATTATGATATCTATTATGTTATTAATATCATCAGATTCTGTAGGAATACCTAAATTAACATTATATTAACATTAGTGTTTTATTCTTTAGAAACAGTTAAATTGAATTTGAGAATATATGACAACAGGAGAAAATGTGATTCAACTTGTGCCAAAAGCTAAAAATATAGTTCGGTTGTGGTAAAATATCAGGGAGTCACAGATAAAATATTGGGTGGTATATAAAATCAAGTAGAATATGTCTTGAAATAGATTTATAACATAATAAGACTGAGCTTAGTGCCATTAAAAAATCAGAAGAAATATATTCCAGTCTGAAGCAGGGGTGAGGGGGGAGGCAAATATTTTAATGTCAAGAAGAAATCATGACTTTTACCCTATCAGCCATGCCAAAGACATTAAACCCATTCTCAGATTTGGTGCCATTCTACATAGTACCTTTCCCTGACCTGGTGGTCTGTGGTAGGAATGTGCTAAAGCAAGAAAGACTGAAGCATAAACCTTTGGTTCAAAGCCAAATATATGGTGCTAGTAACTAGTGTCCTACACATTTTACTGGTTTTCCAATAGTTTTATTCACACTAAAGTTTGTATATATTTAAAGAAAGAAAACAAATGATTGTTCCTTTAATTTCAAAACTGAGCAAAACTACACAGCTATTTGCTGATCATGTTTCTACGGACAGGAAAAAAATAAACTCAAGCTTTTATTTGGGCTACCTCAACTCATTTTACTAGCAAATAAGATGGATTTTTTGTTTTAACTTTAAGGAAAATGAGAGAACAGGATAATCAACCTTTGAAAATGTATTGTTTTTCTTAGATGTTTGGAATTTCTCCTAATTCAATAATTTTGGAGGTGCTTGTGAAAAAAAAGCAATAAGCACGTGTATAAAACAACAAGTACAGATATTTAAATAAGAATGTAATTTTTGGAACTCAAATTTCCTTGATATGTATAATCACATGGAAAATAAAATTGCCAGAAGTTTACTCTCAATAAAATGTTTCCATATTATGTTACCATGTATATAATAGATCATCAGAGCAATCTTTCCAAAGCTATCTTACACCTATGTTTGAAAGCTCTGTATTTTGGAGATACTGTATGCAATAAACGACTGCCTCAAGTCAGAGAAGTTGAACTCTGGTTGAGCATCATAGGAAGTTTTTCAACTTCTGTTGTATAGTAGTATTTATTCCCACTCTATATACTGGTGATTACAATATATTTTCTCCATTGAAAACAAAAACACCATTATTTGAGTAATTTCAGTAGCACTAATAATATTTGACTTTTTACACTAGCATTTGAAAACCTACCACTGTTAGATTTTCTTTACTCAAAATATTTTATTCTTTAAAATATCCAATTTTTAGCCAGAAGCATACCCATAATCCCAGCAATTTGAGAGGCTGAGACAGGAGGATCACTTGGGCCAGGAGTGCAAGACCAGTCTGGACAATAAAATGAGACCCCACCTCTACAAAAAGTAGAAAATTAGCCAGGTGTGAGGGTGCATGCCTGTAGCTTCAGTTACTTGGGAGGCTGAAGCAGGAGGGTCACTGGAGCCTAGAAGTTGAGGGCTGTTGTGTGCTGTGGCTGCGATGCCACTGCATGCCAGCCTGGGCAGCAGAGTAACACCCTTTCTTAAAAAAAAAAAATCCAATTTTTATTTTAAGTAATCTTTTGTCTTTTTTTCTCACAGTCATCAATTTTAGTTTCAGCAAATCTGACCTCTGCTTTGTCATAACAGTCTAATTCATCTTAGTTTTGCATGAGATATGATTGCTTGTCACTTTGAGGGTATTAATTGTGTTTACTGAAGATGTTTACTACATTCCCAGCATCCTCTCTCTCTTCTTGAGGGTTTGTTATATTTACTATTGGCTTCTCTCAAATGATAAGAAAGGTTGGGGATTCTAGGAAGGCTCTTTTGATTGTACTGAATAGCAGGTTTCTGCTTCATTGAATTTAACTGTCTCTACAATCATCATCACGCACATTATCTTTTAAGAAATTCCTGCGCTTTTAGTTAATGTACACTTTTTGATTTTTTAACAATAACATTTTTGGTGATTTAAAAAATATTTTGTAGGTATTTTAATGGGATTCTGGTGCTAGGAGTAATGATCATTTATGCTCAATCACTTTGACTATGAATAACCACTGATTTTTAAGAGGAGTCAAAATCAGAAAAAAAAAAAAAAACTTTACCAGAACAATAAAAGAAATTATATTACTTTATGGAAATTGTCAAAACAAACCTCACCAGTTTTTAATAAGTTTTTGTAATGCAAAATTATTTTCAGTTTCACTGGACTGTTTTTCAATTGTTTACATTTCTTTTGAAATAAAAGGGTTACTTTTCATTGCTTAAGATTTCTAGTACTTCTGGTTTTATTTGATTGCCTAAAGAAGCAGAAAAATAATTATTTTTTTATTTTATTTGTATTTGTTTGGCGATATTAAGCCAAAACAATAGGAAAAAAGAAAGCAAACAGACAGCCTATGAAACATATTTAGTCTGTAGATATGTTTGTTTTACTCATAAGTTGTTTAGTTATTTTTCATATTTTAAACTTTTAAGGTATTATTTTGTATCTGTATTTTGAACTTCTTGTAAAAAATAAATTCAGCCAATCTGGCAATAGTGAATAAAGTACAATTATCACATGAGATAATAGTTGGAGTTAACAAAAGGTAATACCTTAAAAATTGTGCCTACTTTCCAATTAACTATAGACTTTAGTATTCCCTATTGAAGGACAAACTGTATTTGCATAGTAAAATGTAACTGACTTCCCATTATATTGTATGTCTGGCTTTGTTAGAACTTCAGATTTTCTACACTCCCTTTAATGAAAACAAGATGCAATAAACGATTGTAATGCTACCAATGTATCCCTCCTGCATTGTTTATATAAAAGAATATATCTGTGTGCATATATCCAATTTTATAAAAGTATATATATTTGTTTTTCACGATGAAGAGAAAATAAAAGACAAAGCATAAGCAGAAGAAATACTTTGCTTTTAGAGCAGTCACGTTAATTCACACTATATTCAAATATTGCTATACAGAGCAGCAATAAAATTAGCAAAGTGGCATTGTTCTCTGCATGCTACTTTTAGTATTACTGAAAATTACTTTTCTTGTGAAATTGACTGTCAATTAGTAACCACCAGACAGTAGCCATCTTCTTAGCTTTCAATTTTTACTGGAAATAATTCTCATATAGTGCTGCTCCTTTAACAAGCACCTTTACCATGTGAGACGCATATAAAAGTAATTAAATTTAATAGTCTCAGTGCTTTTAAGCAAAACCATATGGTGTACTTAGATTGCAAATTCTAATTGAAGTCAATGAGACTTTATGTAGAAAATACTTTTGAAAATGTAGCTGTGTAATCAAATATATATACAATACACCACTTTTTATCTTGACGGAAGTATTGCCCAGTACATTTTTTCATTCCTTTTCTTGCATACTCTAGAGCATTATAGCCAAACCATGTCTTGCCCTGAAAAATAACTTTAAAATTAATGATAATAGTTGCTTGTGTATGTCCAATGCATCTTTTTCATTACTCCTCTATCTAAATTTTAATATTGCAAAAATTCCTGGAACTGTGTCTTGGATTACAAGAGCAGTATGCAACTGAGACATGGTCCAATTCATTCACATTTATTTGTTCTATTATGCACTATGAAATGAAAGCTCCATTAAAAAAAGCTGTAAATGTAGTAGAAAAAAAGAAAGCAAACAAATAGCCATAGCCTTACTGGCTTTTCTTATTTCAAATCAATGTTTGGAGAGTTTTGAGTTCCCAGTATAGTGAGAGGGAGAGAGAGAGAGAGAGAGAGAGAGAGAGAGAGATGGCAAGGGAGCAGGAGAGGGAGATGGAGGAGAGAGAGACACACACACACAAAGAATAATTCACCAACGCCATGTAAATTACTGAAATCACTAAAGGAGGAAAATAATGTGTCTTGTCAACTTCTGGACTGTGATCATAGTCTTATTTAGAATTTGAATGATATTTTTTACCTGTCTTTGGCAAAGGGTAAATGTTATAAAGCTAGATAAGATTTCAAGAAGGGGAAAGTTATGAAAAAAGGAAAAGGGTAGTATCTATTCAGTAAAGTTTCACAAAAACTTCTTCTCTGTGGCTAAGATTCTGTTTTTTTGTTGTTGTTGTTTTTAAGTTAAGCAGTACATACATGGTTGAAATCATAGAAAATTATAAGGTCTGTATAATACTGAGTGATCCTTCACAGAAACAAAGAACTGAATATCATATGTTCTCACTCACAAGTGGACCTTGAATAATTATCGTCATACTATAAAAAAGAATTGTCAATAGTGGGAAATTGCCGGCGGTGGGGGGGCGGGATTGGCATTAGTGGGAATCTACCGGGGAGGGGACACACCTCATCAACAAGGGTACCAGTATAATGAACATTTGTATACTTAACACTGAATTGAACCTCACATCTTTAAAATTAAAAAAAAATGAAAAGACATAATTTATGATAAGCTCCCAAAGATAATAGAAATAATTGCAGTGACACAGAATGGTCAAGTTTCCCCAGTTCTAATTGTTAAATGGCCTAAGGATAGTTATGTATGTTAAATGCCGGTGCTAAAGATAATTTTAAATATATCCATCCCTCATTCCATATAAAGTGTAGGTTAGTACAGCCATTGTGGAAAACAGTATGAAGGTTACCCCAAAAATGAAAATAGAACTCCATATGATCCAGTCAAAGAGATATCTTGTCCTCTCTGTTCACTGTGTTATTCACAATAGTCAAGATATAAAGATAGGAAAACTACCTCAGTTATTTGTCCATTGACAAACAAGTGGATAAAGAGCATGTGGCATAAATATGTACAATAAAATACAACAGAATAAAAATAAGAAAACATGACAACATGGGTGAACCTGGAGGATATTGTTCTAAGTTAAATAACCCAGGCACAGAAAGAGAATTACAACATGATCTCACTTACAAGAAAAATTCAAAAAATTTAAACTCATAAAAGTAGAGACAGTAAAATGGTTGTTAATAGGGGATAAGGACTGGAAGAGATTGAAAGATGTTGGTCAAAGGGTGCAAAGTACCATTTAAACAAGAGGAATTAATTCTGGAGCTTTGTTGTTCAGTATGGTGGCTATAGTTAATAACAATATATTATGTATTTAAAACTTAGTAAGACAGTGGATTTTAAATGTTCTCACCACAAAAAAATTATAAGTACATGAGGTGATCAATTTGTTAATTAGTTTGATCTAAACATTCTACAATGTGTGTGTGTTTACAAATATAGACATATATATGTATACACATCATAGTGTAGCCCGCAAATATTTTGACACATAAAATCGTATGTCAGTTTAAAAATAAAGATATTCTATTGAAAAAAATTAGATGCTCCAAAAATAAGTCATATTATGCTTGCTATGATAGAAATTTACACATATTTATTTCACTTACAAATTATATACATATAATTGCATTGAAAAGAAAATATTCAAAGTAACAAAACTTTGCATCCTACTAATTGTAAAACTGATTTCCCAATCACATTTGCACATTTCATTAATGTATATGAAGACGTGGTGTTATGCACATATATACCCACAGCACATTGGCTGTTGTGAAATATGTTATATATGATGTTATATATAAACATGGTTATTATTGCAAGAAAGTTTGAAGATGAAAATGCTGAATGGCCTTATAATAGTCAGTCAAGTTTATTGGTTTATGAAATAACTTCATTTAATCTCTCTGTGCTTCTAATAGGTATTTTTAAATAAACTTCTAATATTATAATAGTTTTAAATTTCTAGAACATTTGCAAAGATAATGCAAAGATATTTCATATAGCACACACCCAGTTTCTTTTATTAGTAACAACTTATGTTAGTATGGTACATTTGTCACTACTAATGAAAAAATATTGATAAATCATTATTCATTAAAGGTCATTTATGTGTTGCTTTTCTTTGTTTTTACCTAACATATTTTTCCCCATGATAACATCCTTAAAACCACATTATATTTACTTACTGTGTATCCTCAGGCTTCTTGTGGTTGTGACAGTTCTCAGGTTTTTCTAGTTTTAATGGCCTTGCCCACTATAAGGCATATTAGTGAAGTATTTGGTAAAATGCCCCTCTGTTGGGATATTCCCTTATGTTTTTCTCATTTTTATGAGTTAGTTATATATTTTGGAGAGGAAGATTCCAGACTTAAAGTGTCATTCTTATTACATAATATAAGGGTGCAACAACTTGACTTATTACCGTTGTTAATCTTGGTCACCTAACTGAGGTAATATTTGCTGACTTTCTTGATTGTCAATTTTACTCTGCTTTCCATACTGTATGTCTTAGAAAGAATTATGTGCAATCTATGCCTAGTGAGTGGGAAATTGTTCTCCACTTTCACTCTAGAACAGAGTATATATAAATAATTAGGAATTCTTCTGCAGAGGAGATTGTCTATGCTCTTACTTTTACTTATTTATCATTTATTTATTTCAGAATGGACAAGTGAATATTTTATTCTTTGAGTTAATCTGCTACTTTACTTGTTTTGCTGCTCAAATTTTTCCAGTTTTGGCCTTTGAAAGAGAATTTACTTGATTCTTTGTCTCTTTGACCTAACCCATGGTTATGTATGTGTGTGTTTCTGTTTTGAACACTTCATCACTTTCTAGCCCTATATGATGTTTCAGGCTCATCTTACATAGTCCCTGCCCTAGAGTAAGCCACTTTTTTCAATCAGTCAGTACCGGTTTCCTCCAATACTAAAGAATAATGTTATAGATCAAGATCCTGTGATATATATCCTCATTGTTACTGGGATGTCCCTTTTCTATGCTCAACTCATCTGACAGACAAGAAAATGGATGTGTCTATGGTAACACTTGTATAGACATACCTGTATATTCATATCTGTATTTATATATTTAACTGTCTATATCCATATTATGGTAAATGTAAGTTCATATCAATGCCTCAACTCAAATTCATGACCACGTGTGTTATTTCTGCATCTTCCCCTTGTTAACTGTATTTTTGTAATCCAACAGTGAGAAATCAGGCTCCCACTACTAACCATCTACTTACTTGCCTAATTTTAGTATGTATGTGCAACTATTTAATAATTATGACTCTCTACTGCTGAATATGTAAATTCTTAAAATTTTATTGCATTGAAGTATTTTTTGCAATTCTCAAAGTGTTTGAGAAACCAGGTAATAATAATAAGCAAGTACATACATATTCAGTATATTTTATGTGACCATTCGTGTTAGGTTGTATATTATTATGTGACAACTATATCTGATTTAAAGGGTTACACAGCCTGGCTTGGCTTTGCAATAAGTGAGGCATAAAAAGACACCACTGAGCCCTTTTGCTCAAGCTCCTTTGAAACTAAGATTTCCTGCACATATTCTAGTGGTTGGAATTTGGATAAGTGCATCCTGGGGAGCTGTGTTTGTAAGATTCTTAGTCCCAACTGCTTACCTGTGCTCTTTTACTCCTTCCATATCCATACCTTTTGTGAAAGTTCTATATGAATATGCTCCATATGAGTATGCTATTTTTATGCTTGTTATTCATCTATATAACCCTGTGACAAAGACTCACTGGGTTATCTGAGGAGGAACTTGTTATAATAACTTCAGTCTTGTGCAGAACTTGGGTGTTATGGCATAACCAAGACCCAGAAGAAAATTGAATTGAGAGAGTGATGACCATGACAACTTTTTAACTCTCTCTAGTCTATCTTTGAAATTATGTATCTCATTTATCATATTCTTTCTATTCTGTCATTTTTTAATTCTTTAAGTTTGTTGTTGAGGAAAAAAAGCAAACATTAACTTAATCATAAATTTTCCTAAGACAAACTCTTGTTCATGTCCATGAATACTTCCCAAATATGCATCACCTCTCAACAAGGCACAGTGTCCAGCTATACAAGGAGTAGAAAATAGAATTCTCAGTGGACTAATTGAGGTCAAGTGGTCACAAGCAAGGAACTCTGTCCAAGATCAAAACTGAATTGTTTTCACTGGAATATCCTCAATGGATTAAATTTCTAAAAATAAGAAAATGATCAAATAAGCCCAAATATTTATGCTATGTTACTTCAGTGGTGTGAGCAATAAAAATTTTCTTATGTTTTTCACTTATAATTCATATAAATTATGTTAGTTTTTATATGTTCTAAGTCCATCTTGAATTATTTTAATTAGCATCATTTCCTAATTAAAAACTAGATTAAAATATTGACTGTAACATTAAGCAGGTATGTGGTTCTATGGTAGTTATAAACATTTATTTTTAAAATATCTTATCTGCATGTTGTGAAACTTAGCCATTATTTTTCTTTATAAGTTGAGGTCTCACTCTGTTACCCAAACTGGAGGGTAGTGACAGGACAGCTCACTGCAACCTCAACCTCAGGCAATCCTTCCATCTCAGCCTCCTGAGTAGCTGGGACTACAGTACGCACCACCATTCACAGCTATTTTTATTATTATTATTGTTAGAGATGAGGTCTCAATATGTTGCCTAGGCTGGTCTCAAACTCCTGGGCTTGAGCAATAATCCTCCTACCTCAAACTCCCAAAGTGCTGGAATTCCAGGCATGAGCCACTTGCGCCCAGCTAGCTTTTTTTTTTTATATCAGATTTGTTTCCACTCGATTTAAATTTAAAAAGTTATTTCAATTTTATTTTTGTTAAAATTTATTTCATTTTGATTTATATTTGATTCCTTTTAAATTTTAAAATGCTTTCATGCTAATTGCTAGTTAATGCTTATATTTATTTTGAGTTTTTAATCACATGATAAACTTATTTTTTCCTCTGTAAAAACTCATATGTGAGCATTCTGCTTCTACCTTAATTAAAATATATACTAAGCTGAATATTAATAATGAGCTAGAATATTGCAAAGTCACAGTCTGTTGTGTTTTTATTGTATTATTTCTTTCTTTCTTTTGTTCCTAGACATTATATACGTATTATTAAGATCCTTGCATTATAATTTTTTCAATAGAGTCATACTAAAGATAACACTGGCACAAAATACTCCATTCTGTCTTTTCATCATTAAAAACCCAAGAAAAAATTTTCACTAGTCTTAAATACCTTAACTACCTGATAAATAGAGTGATGCTATAGTAAATACAATGTCAAACATAGATGAAAGCTATCAAGTTTCCCTGGTGGAGGAAGGTATGGTTAGGATGTGTGGGATTTAAATTTTGGAGAAAAGGTGGAAGGAAGGTGTGGTATAGACTCAATTTCTGTGTCTCCTCCAAAATGCTATTTGGAAGTATGGGCCTTTGGGAGGTAATTAGGTTACAGGTCATGAGAGTGTGATTGCCACGAGTAAATTATTAGCCTTCTAAGTAAAAGCCAAAGCATACTCCTACCCCTTGTGAGAACACAGCAGGAAAAGAGACCATCTGCAAGACATGAGGATGGCTCTCACCAAGAACTCAACCCTTCTGGCACTCTGATCTCAGACTTCCAGCCTCCTGAACTGTAAAAGTTAATGTCTGTTGTTTCAAACACCCAGTCTATGGCAGTTTTAAAAATAGTCACCTGAACTGACTAAGACAGAAGAATGTCATCATGATTTGGATATATGTATCATCAAGGACAGATTGATGACCATGACTTATTTTCTTATTTCTTGTTGGCATTGATTTAAAATACAAATCCAATGCTTATTGTGTCTGCTTTCTCTTTTCATGAGGAAGCTATTCATATGTCTCCAAATGAGACCAAATACTACAAAGAAGTATTGTGCAATACTAGGCACTGTTGTTAATATCTACAATCTGCTGCAAGTGTTTCTGAATCCCTTTTAAAGCAGATGATAACTGTAATAGCTTGTTGTCTTAAGCTCTTGTTTCTGACACTCTTATCCACCATGCTGTTTTCTGTGTTGTCTGAATTACTTTAGGCCTATCGTTCTACCTGATTTCTTCCAAAATATTTCAGTATTTATGACCCCTCCTTTTCAGTCACCACTTAAATTTTTATATCCTAGAGATGGCCTTATACTTGTGATGTTTCATCAAATTGCATAAATATGGGAAAAGAGGACCAAGTCCTCTTACAGGAAAGTACAAATATTTATAAGTAATACAGAAAAAAAAATTGAGGAGTTTCTCTTCTGTTTTCCTCTATGAGTCACTGTAGTCCTGGACTCCTCAAAAGGAAAGACACTGTGTCCAGGAGGCCAAAGAAATGATCAAGAGACAATGGACAAGACATGGGTTTCACTTAGAAACTTACATACAAGAAAGCTAATCTAGGAGCAACATGCAGGGCAGGAAAAAAATCACTACTAATTGTACAAGGCACACAGATAATATAGCATTTGACATGGGGTGGAATGTGGTGTTAAGTGTGATAAGGGTGAAGTTTCTAGCACCCAGATATAGTGTAAGAACATGCTTACATTTGCATATGTCTCATGTACTCAAAACGAGCTCGATTTCTCTTTAGAGGTAGGATTTTTAAAACTATTATTATAATGAAATTAAGGTGAACTAAATGTTATAGGCATTGATCAATTGGCCTGATCTGGTCTGAATTATCCCAGGTGGTGACTACTTCAAGGATGCACACAAAGACACATTCACTGTACATAGCTACAAGATGTGGTCAGCAGGCATATGGAAAATACTTTACCCTTGGTTTCAGCATGATCTGTGTGCCCAGGCATGGAGCCTGAGGGGAGGGGACATCCTGTGTTGGCCACTGCCTTCCCAAGCTTCAACTTCCTCCTTGGGGCCATATCTATGGTGTGCACATGTTGTCACTGAGTGTGTATCACCCTACAGTCAGTCACTACATTTAGTTGAATGAAAGGCTTCACACTGAACTTAATGTTCCTTGGTAACCCAAAGCATAGTTAACTAACACATATGACCTTACTGCTCATTTTAGTGCTATTTAAGTCTTACAAATACATTTATGCATTACAAAAAGAATGGCATTAAGATAAGAAGGATGGTGTTATACTGATAAATTTATTTATCAGAACTATCAATTCAGCCAATTCTATTTTTTTTAAATTAACCCAAGTAAATTAAAAAATTAATAAAACACACAATTTAACAATACTGTCCATAATAATTTTTCAATTTAAAAATATTGTGTGTAATTTATGGTTATTCATTACAGTAAAATTGTATGTTTCTTAATCATAATTATAACTATTTGTATAATTTTACATCATAATAATATGTGTGTCTAATATATATGTACTATATGCCTTATTTGCTATCAAGCAACCTTTAGGGCACTTTAGAGTAAGACACCAGGAATGATTCATCTACAAAAGTTCACCTTAATTTAATGTATTTGTAGAGATAATTAGAATACTGGATCTGTTCATTAACATTTCAAATCTAATTTAAATGTAAATTGTAATATTCTCTTTTTCTGCAACACTAGTTAGTTAGTGTCTTTCATGAGTAATAAGTAATTTG
The DNA here is from genome assembly GCF_000164805.1 of Carlito syrichta. Taxonomy (NCBI): domain Eukaryota; kingdom Metazoa; phylum Chordata; class Mammalia; order Primates; family Tarsiidae; genus Carlito; species Carlito syrichta. Next base: position 964,712 of record NW_007252949.1, read on the forward strand.
TTCCCCATTAGGTACAAGAAAGGATAAAGAGATAAATCAAAATCTGATAAGAGTCACAGTAACCTTACCTTCTCAGTAAAAAAATAAAAGAAAACATTGTTTTCACTATTATCTTATTATTAAAAATAAAGTCAATTCATATTTCAGCAGCTTTAGTATGAATTAGTTTCTTTTAGGGTATCTGTAATGAATATATTTCATTGAAAGTATCTTTGTAAGATTATGTGAAAAATTAGACTCAATTTTACATAATACTTTTCATGGTAATTCAGATTTTTAAAATCTGCATTGCAACTCTTTGCCTATTAATAGATTAAAGGAATAGAAAAATAACTACAAATTTAAGTAATATAAACCACATGAGTGTTCTCATAATGACATCATATCATGGCAGGCATAGGTTTTTAGAATTCACATAAATAAGAAACTTATTAATGTCCAATGCACTGACTTCTTTGTTCATCAGTCTCATTTGACCCTTACCTACCCCTTCATTTGTCAAGTAAGGAACAGCTGATCTTTTACAATGCTCTTTTAAAAATAAGGTCTTCTTAATCAATTAAAAACAATGTTGCTGCCCATCCTTTATAAAATTATTTTCTAAGTTTGTATATGTTTATGTTAGAATGTTTATGAGAAAGTGTATAAGTTTAATATGGCATGAAACTATAAAAAAAAAGTATATTGTTTGTACTTTGTGGGTTATAAAAAGATTCTCATTGTCTCTAGTACCTAATTTTCAATCAACCATTGATCACTGTCTCACAAAGTTTTAGTGAGCTCATTATAATGCCATGTTTATATGTTGTATATTCAGGACTTAGACTAAATTCAAATCTTAACTTGGTGACTGTTCATGTGATTTAGTCCCTCTATACCTGGGTTCTCCCATGAGGAAAGTAATAATACTTATACTGCCTTGTAGAATTGTCACAATAAAAAATTTAGTATAGTAAATTACTTTGAACATATTAAGTTTGTAATGTGTAGTATTTTATAATGTTTTAATAACTCTCAGTATTATTTAAAATATGTTAACTCATGTATGGGTGAATGTTCTGTCTAAACTTATTTTCATTGTTAAGTAATCCCCAGGCTATTATAATTATTTATTGATTTAGTCAGTTTCCTAGATCTTAGCATGGGATATCAATGCATTATAAATGTTGGTGTCCCCTCCAAATCATATGCTGAAATTTTGAACCTCAGTGTGATGACATTAGATGGTAAGTACTTCAGGAATTAGACCATGTGGTGGAGCCCTCAGAAATGGAATTAGTGTCCTTATAAAAGAGACAAAAGTGAATTCCTCCTCCACCCCTTGTTTTTTCTACCATGTAAGGTTATAACGAAGACCTTCATCTATGAGGAAGTGGGCCCTTAGGAGACATTGAATATCTGTCATCTTGATTTTGGCCTTCCCAGCCTCTAGAATTGTTTGAAATAAATTTATGTTGTTTATAAACCACCAGTCTTTACTAATTTTTTATAGCAGTCTGAAAGAATTAAGACAGGGTGATTATCGATTTACATTACCTTCTTGCTATGTCCTTTCTCAATCTTGACTTGGCCTTCAAAAACAGAAGTTCGTTCTGGTCAGTACTATGCATAGCTAACATCTATGTCAGGCTAGGGCTAAAATAGAGAGAACTAACAAAGCACATTATGGGGAAATAATCTTGTTGTCTGTGCTTGTAGCATGGCAGCCAAATTGGCTAAATAAAAAAAAATGCCATTGTTATTGTAGCTGTATCTCCTCTTTCCTCTTTTGAAGAAAGTGTTATCTGAAGAAACCATTAGTTTAAAATATGCAACTATAAGTTTGTTGTTTAATCTATCCATTATATTTTATGTGTTACATTTGGAGGACTTCAGTTACCAAAGCTTTTATGACAAATCTATATTTCTTATTTATAAAGTGCTTTGATAAAATGAGCAAAATCTTATGAGAAACATAAATATAAATAAACAACTATGAACTTAATAATCATCGGTACTGAAAAAATACTTTAAGTTTTGTATTCTCACATTCTTCTACTTAATCTAACATGACTAGATTATGATAGATAAACCATAAATATACATTGATCTTTTTTTGCCTTTGTTACTTCTACTAGTTTTTATTTTTACCTACCAGGGCCATTTTCATTGGAAAAAAATTGAAGATAATGGAGTTTTTTTGTTTGTTTGCTTGTTCGTTTGTTTTTTTAATTTTATGGTCACAATTACATTTGATTTTTTTGTTCTTATTCTTTATTGCATTGTCAGAATACTACCAGGGAGACATTATATAATGATCATTGATCTATCTTCTTGCAATATTCCTCTGCAAAATATATACATTAATGTAAAGATGAAATACATTGTACTTGGCTAACAGAATTCAATACTCTAAACCTCCTGATTGATGACATGAAGTTTCACAGGCAAGAATGCACCATGGTAGCTACTATCATAGGGACTAGACGATAAGCACAGAAGAAAAATAGATAGTAAATCAAGAACATAACTTTTTTTTTTTTTTTGAGTTGGAGTCTCACTCTGTCACCCAGACTGGAGTGCAGTGGCCGCTCCTGGCAACCTCAGCCTCGACCTGCTGGGCTCCAGCGATCCTTCCGCCTCAGCCTTCCGAGTAGCCAGAATTACAGGCGTGCACTACCACGCCCGGCTAATTTTTTTGATTTTATTGTAGAAATGAGGTCTCGCCTGCCCAGGTGAGTCTCGAACCCGCGGGCTGAAGCAATCCACTCACCTCAGCCTCCCAAAGGCGTGGGATTACAGGCTGAGCCACCGAGCCCGGCTAAGAACATAACTTTTATAAATTGAGACTATTCCCTTCTTTAGCTTGTCTTTTACAATCAAATGTTCACCATGTTGTTGAAGATCCATGAAATTGCACTTGAAATATTGTAACAACTCTGTGACTTGCTGTGCAAAATTTCAAGTCGTGTCTTTTAGATACTTTTGTGAATTTTGACCATGAGGCCAACTGATTTTGAATCAGGAATCATGTAGCAAATTGACCACAATGGTGAGATTGTTGCAAAGATCTCCCTCCCAAGCAAAAAAAAAAAAAAATAAAATAAAATATATATATATATATATATATATATATATATATATATATATATATATATATATTGGATTAAAAATATGAGGGTGGATACACTGGCAACTGGCAATGTTTATAGTTTGGGATAGTTGCCAACTCATCAAAGTTTTGAATTAGTGAAATTTTTGTGACATATGACAGATAATATCAGTGGAATTTAAATGATTAATATGATCCTAGCTTAAATGTTTAAATTAGTAAAAAAGAAAGCCAAAATGAGAGAGAAGTGAGAAATGGTGCCATTCTATTTCTATTATAAATAGCACTGGCAAAAGTGAAGTCAATAACCAGGGAGTAGAGAGTCTCTAATCACATTAGCCTAAGATATTCTTGGAAGGGAGACCTGGTTTACAATACCATCCTAATACTTCTGTGAGGACTTAGAAAACATTGTCATCTTAATGTTTACCCCAGGAGGCATTTAGTAACAAAAATTAAAGCTGCCCAGGCTCAGTAGAGGAGTAAATAAATCTCTACTGAAAATTAAGAGTCTAATTTATAATAACTAGAATATTTATAGAGAAATACAGGAAGATATCTAAAAGTATCTAATTTTATTGATATATTATTTCAATTTTCTATTCATAAAACTTAGGGATTAGAGGTCTAATAACTTCATATATGGCACCCCATTATCAAAAGCCTATTTTTGGTAAGTACTGACTGGTCAGTAATTAGGTGTAATATTCAAAATTTATTAATGCATTAGTTACATATTCCTGCTTAAATATTAGCACATACTTAGTGCTTAGAATAACACATTTATTATGTTTATTAATTTAGAGTTACTGTAAATCAGGAATGTGGCCATAGCCTAACTGGGTCCTCTCTGGTCTATCCCAAGGCTGCAATTAAGATGTTAGCTACGGACAGGACTCTCATCTGAGTGCTCACCTGGGGAAGGAACTGAATCCAAGCTCATCTGACTGCTAGAAAATTCAGTCCTTAAAGACTGCAGGCCTGAATTACTCAATTCCTTTTTGGTTGTGGATGGAGGCTGTCTTCAGCTTCTTGGTGTGTTTGCCTTTCTAACACATCGAGCTTTATTAACGCTTACAAACACAGAAGGCAATAGAGACAGTCTTCTAGCAAGATACTGGTTGCAATTTCCTATAACTCAAATCACATTAGAGATATTCCATCATCTTTGCCTTATTTTCTTGGTTGTAATTAAGTCATTAAGTCCAGCCCACACTCCAGGGCAAAGGATTAAGAAGGATTTGAAAGACATGGGGATTATTAGGGGTCATCTTAGAGGCTGCCTACCCTAAATAATAACCCAAATGTAGTATCTTTGCCCCTCTGTGTAAAAGCCACAGACAGTCAATACAGATAAGATAATTTGTTATTTTTCTTCTATCGTAACAGAACAGGTTTGCTAATCTGGTTAAAAATCCTATAAATATCATCTGTGTTGGACTTAAAGAATAGTCACTATACATCTCAAACTGTCTCCACTACTGAAAACGGGTGAATGTTTGTGTCAAGGGCCCTTCAAACTGATGCTTCTCATGTGGCTTTCCTTCTGGAGAGGGAGAGCAAGACAGCATACAGGTAGCAGTGGTAGATACAATTTCTCAGTTACCTTATGCCAGCTACATGGATGGGAAAAAATTTTAAAAGTATCTGAAAAAAAAAAAAAGGCAAGAAAATTTCAAAATCCTCCGCCTCTGTGTAATTGTAGGAAAGGGCAATTAAACTGAGTAAAATTTTCTGCAGGTTCTTAAAAGAGAAAATCAATATAGATGAAATTAATGAAGTTGTGTCAATGAAAGTAGGGGTTCAGATATTGCCTTATTTAAAATTTTGATATGTTTATTAAATTAGTAGAGAAAAAGTAGAAGGTATCTAAAAGTATTGTAGATTTTTGCATTGATTTTTATTTTTTTTTAATAATTGCATTAATATACTATTTTCTGATTACTGAATCTTCTGGTTCCCCTGAAGCTTTCTATCCCTAGCAAGTCCCTCACTTTGCTCACCCTAATCTTGGCCCCAGATCACTTTCTTTACTAAGACAGAGAAATAAACACCTCTATCCCACAAATTACATTTCTTAAAGGACACCGCCAAACTTTGTTAGTTTACCCCAACAAGATAAACTCAAAAGTTAGAAGCAGAGGTGGAACTAAAAAATAAATTGTGCTGAAACATGGTAACAAACTCACCTTGATGACGAAGAAAAATTGAGAGTGTTCAAAAGCTAGAGTTTTCCACTTACAGCCTCAGCAAAAGATCAGTTTCTATATGTCACTCCTAGGACTCAGTAACCAATAGATAGGCAGCAATTATTCTCTGTGTTGTTGGTTACAGATTCTCAATACAGTTATACCTATCATGACCATGAGGTGACAATATTGGAACCCAGAGTGGAACTGGGCAGTTACAAAGATGCTGTGTGAAAGCATCCAGTAAAAGTGAAACAACAAACCAGAAAATGAAAAGTTAGCAGTAATGTTGTTAGTGATCACCTAAACCCCAAATCATAACGAATGTGTGTGATGTATCAATTGGAAGCAATCTTGTCACTGCCTGTGTGAAAATGAATAGCAATTGTGAATAGAGCTGCAGCAAACATATGTGTGCAAGTATCTTTTTTATAGAATGATTTGAGTTCCTCCAGGTATATTCCCAATAGGGGGGAATCCTGGGTCATATGGAAGGTCAATTTCTAGTTCTTTCAGAAATCGCCACACTGTCTTCCAAAGAGGTTGCCCTAGTTTGCATTCCCACCAGCAGTGTAGAAGCATCCCTTTTGCTCTGTATCCTTACCAGCATCTGTTGTTGTTTGTTTTATTAATGATGGTCCTTCTTACTGGGTTTAGGTGGTATCTCAGTGTGGTTTTGATTTGCAATTCTCTGATGATTAGCACTTTTTCATGTTTCTGTTGGCTGCCCATATATCTTCTTTTGAGAAGTGTTTATTCATGTATTTTTCCCCATTTTTAATGGGGCTGTTTTGTTTTGTTTTGTTTTTCTTCCTTTTGGCAAGTTCCAATTCCTTGTAGATCCTAGATATTAGGCCTTTGTCAGATACACAGTTGGCAAATATTTTTTTCCCATTCTGTGGGCTGCCTCCCTGCTCTTTTGATGATTTCTCTGGCTTTGCAGAAGCTTGTCAGTTTAATGAGGTCCTACTTGTCTAGTTTATCTCTTATGGTATGGGTACTTGGGGATTTCACCAGGAATTGGTTGCTAGTTTCAATTTCCAGAAGGGTGTCTCTTGCATTTTCTAAGATTCTTATAGTATGAAGTTTTACGTTTAGGTCTTTGATCCACTTAAAGTTAATTTTTGTGTATGGTGATAGGTAGGGGTCCCACTGAAGACAGATTGGATTAAAAAAAGTGGTATATATACACAATGGAATAATATGCAGCCATAAAAAAGGACAAACATATGGACTTTGCAGCAACTTGGATGGATTTAGAATCTATCATACTCAGTGATCTCTCACAGAAACGTAGAACAGAGTACCATATGTTCTCACTCATAAGCAAACCTTGAACAATTATCATAATACTATAAGAAAGAAATTGACAGGCCGGGCTCAGTGCCTCAGCCTATAATCCCAGCACTTTGGGAGTCTGAGGCAAGTGGATTGCCTGAGCCCGCAGGTTGGAGACCAGCCTGGGCAACTTGGCGAGACCTCCTCTCTACAATAAATACAAGAAATTAGCCAGGCATGATACCATGTGCCTGTACTTCCGGCTACTGGAAGGCTGAGGCAGAAGGAACCCTGGCGCCCAGCAGTTTGATGCTTGGGTTGGCTGTGAGTGTGCCACTGCACTCCAGCCTGGGCAATGGAGACTCCACTTTAAAAAAAAAAGAAAAGAAAAGAAAAGAAAAAAGAAAAAGAAAAAAGTCGGGATCGGTGGCTTAGCCTATAATCCCGCACATTTGGGAGGCTGAGGTGAGTGGACTGCCTGAAGCCGCGGGTTCGAGACCTGCCTGGGCAACTTGGGGAGACCTCATCTCTACAATAAATCAAAAAATCAGCCGGGCGTGGTAGCGCATGCCTGTAATTCCGGCTACTTGGAAGACTGAGGCGGAAGGATCACCGGAGCCCAGCAGGTTGAGGCTGCGGTGGCCGGAAGCGGCCACTGCACTCCAGTCTGGGTGACAGAGTGAGATTCCAACTCAAAAAAAAAAAAAAAAAAGGAATCAAGGTATGTAAGAGCAATGGACTAAATCTATAAAGGTCCTGGTTGGTCAATGGACATCATGGAAACAGAAGATTGAATAAACTAGTGTTCAGATTATCAGAGTCAGACTTGCCAATAGAAACAAGTAAAGTATGTTTAATCTAACTAATGTCCTCTCCTCTGTATCAATCACAGAAGGGAGCTTGGCTCAGTATCTTTATGTGGAAAGTTGTGAAAGATAAGTATAGGTATATTCATAGAAGAGATGTTGTATGTTGGTGAAGAGTAAACTAGTTCATTATATTGATGATATTGTGACTGAGGAAAAATCAGAAGTAGCAGTAAGAGCAATGCTGTCTTCAGGGCTGAGTGTGTGTTTGGTATGGTTCAGAATCCCATTGCTTTTCCAGGAAAATGTCTCAGCTGGCTTCTTCACCATCTCAGCTCAATGACTGCTACCACATCTACCTTTGTGAGGGGGCCTTAGCACAAGCACAATAAACTTATGGTTTAGCATGTGGTGTCTCACACACTAAATCATGGCATGGGAAAATGAGAGCATTCAGCACTTGCATATACCCGTGCCCAGGGGAGCATGGCATTAAGTGGCAAATATAAAACATTATGATAGCTAAAGAGAGAGGAAGAAAAGAGAGTGGTAAAGAAAGTTAATTTTTTTTTTGAAAAAGAGACCCCAAATATTTATTATAACTGGGTCTCACAATCTATATAACCACCCTTAAACAGGCTTGCCTAAGGTAGTTATTCATACAATATATAGAGGTTGATTGAGATTTCCTATAACCAGTTAATTCAGAGACCAGTTATCACCACGAAATTTTAGGCAATCACTGTACAATGACACTAGAGATATCACTCCACATATTGAAAAATAAATCACTGTGTTTGAGGAATCTCACAAATTAAAAGGATGCACAGGCTGGGCTTGGTGGCTCAGCTTGTAATCCTAGCATTTTGGGAGGCCAAAGTGAGTGGATTGCCTGAGTCCACTGGTTTGCTTGGGCAACTTGGTGAGACCTCATCTCTATAATTAATAAAAAAATTGGCCAGGCGTGGTAACACGCGTCTGTAATTCTGGCTACTTGGAAGACTGAGGTGGAAGGATCACCTGAGCCCAGCAGGTCAATGCTAGGGTGGCTGTAAATGTGCCACTGCATTCCAGCCTGGGTGATGGCACACACTCTTCATTTGATATAGAATTTTACCCTTGCTTAAAGTGACCAGAAAAAAGAATCTAAATACAGACATGATAAGCATCAGGAATTGTAGGCCTTACAAAAATCTGTTATCCACACAAGGTAACTGGCCCATGTAATACTGATACACAACTGATATTACAAATATCTGCTATGCTGTATGCCAGACCTTCTCTGTTCCTTCAAATATACCCAAAGTAAATGTAGATGGATCTCATTAAAGGGCATAGAAAGGGCTTTGATGATAATGGGGAGAATTGACATAAGGGTGATAAAGTGCTGTCTATACACTGGATTTCTGAAAGGGCTGATTGTGGAAAGCATTATGACAAACATAAACCGATATGCTTTTAGTAGTAGAAAAAAGCAGGGTTTTTTATGACTTCATCCAACTGCATTGAAATGGAAGATGGGATGGTGTGTGTGAGAGGGGAGCCAAGGGTGCAGCTATTCTGTAATTAACAAAACTTTCACCTATACACACTAGATAGATAAATTCTCCACATTTGACAAGTGATTTTTTTCACAATGTTATACCTCTAGATTTGTTTCTGTTTGTAGAACTTGTACAATGTCCACTAGCTTAGCTAAAGATGATCATTTGTTGGCAGTAATGTACTTATATCTTAATATCTTTGCCTATAATAAGTAACATATTTTACCATTTATCATTTTGGAAACAATATTTTATGTTTGTGTAAGTTAATGTAAATGTAAAATTCATAGGTATTTAGCTCCTAAAATACAACATAAGCAATGGAATATATGTATATTTTTAGGCATACATATTGTTTTAAATGTCACTTAAATTATTAGCAGTGAGATAGCATAGAAGAATTTCTTAACTGTGATTCAGGATGCTGTACTTTAGCGATGTTCTATCATTAATTAGCTATGCATTATTACTGTCACCTAAAATCTCTGAGCCTGTTCTTATATGTATAAAACAAAAGTGATGAACTGGATGGTCTCCAATGTTTTTTAAAAATATTCTATGCCTACTATAAACAGCTGAGATAAAGACTTGACATGCTGGTTGGATGTGGTGGCTCACTTCTCTAATCCCAGCACTTTGGGAGGCAGAGGCGAGAGGATTGCCTGAGCTCAGGAGTTTGAGAGCAACTTGGGCAACTTGTTGAGACCTCGTCTCTAAAACAAATTCAAAAATTAGCCAGGTATATTGGCGCACACCTGTAGTTCCTGCTACTTGAAAGGTTGAGGTGGAAAGATAACCTGAGTCCAGCAGGTTGAGGCGGTGGTACCCATGAGCGTGCCACTGCACTCCAGCCTGGGCTGCAGAGTAAGATTCTGACTCAAAAAAACCTCCAAAAACTTGACAAGTTGGTAGAAATAATATATATATATATATATATATATATATACATACAGTACAGTCCCTAACAGATGGTGAGACAGGTATGTGTGTGTGTATATATATATATATCAATATATATATACACACACACACAAAATTTTTTCCTTCTTGTTATTAACTACATTTTAAACAGAATAGAAAAAAAAATCCCCTAAGACTTCAAGTACACACCTACATAAACATTGAAACTGCTAACGGTGTTTTACACAAATGAAAATCTGCACTACCATTTTAACTGGATAATTTAAACTCAAATAAATGCTTATGTATAAAATGAGGCATACCAGTTTTTATTTCTTTTAGAAATTCACTTTCATACATTTTAAAATCTAATGTTTAGCCTTAGGAGGATAACATTACCTGTCTCACCATCTGTTAGGGACTGTACTGTAAGTATAACACTGGTTATTGCTGGAAACAACAGTGTGCAATCATACCTGTGAATCTGCTATAATCATTAAAGCATACCAATTCTTTGATTTTTCAGTCTCAGAAGTTATCAAATAAAATGTTGTTTTTTGCCTTTGGATACAAATTTCTATACCTGAATTATTTTATTATGATTTCTTTTTAGAAATGCCCCCCAAAACGAAGTAAATATTTAGTGAATCAGGGGTCATTGTGTATCAATACAATAAATAAATAAACTCTGTTCCTAAGACTTCTGTTGTGAATTTGGCCTAACTATATAACCAAATATGAAATTTAGCCATTTGAAGGATAATAATTTTGTTGTTACTTTTCAATGTCCATGACAGCATAATGGAAGCATGTGATATAAATAAGGGGGAAAAGGTTATACTTTTATACTTTTGGAATGATCTAAAATTGAGCCCAGAAGGCTCTCTGGAATGACGGTTTTCATATAAAAGGAAGATTAGTTTTTTTCTACATTACTAAATAAATTTGCTAGTGAAAAGTCCTAATTCTCTAGCAAAAGACTGCTTTCATGAGCAAGACTTTCTAGATCAGTGATTTTTGTTGAGCTCGACAAACTGGTACTCTGTTCCTTATATTCTGTTTTCACTAAAAGTTAACATTAGCTTCAAATGTGAACATAGTCTAGCTTCTCAAGTTAATTTTGTTTTTGTTATTTGTCAGAAGTTTTTCTCTAATTTTCCAAGAATTTTATGAACCATCAAATTTATATATTTAAACTTATTCTTATCATAATAATCTGTGGGTTCAGAATGGAATCATTGAAACATCACACAAACACTAATGGTTGATTTCACTCTACCTTTGTTTTTGTCATCTTGGTGCTTATGACAGGGTTATGATTTTGTACTTTCCAAACTAAAACTAACATTACATGATTCTATTTGTTTCTATTCAAGTTTTATTGACAGTTACAGTTAAACATCTGCTTCTTGGATGGCAAAGTGCCATTAGTTGCTAAGTTTTCTTTCCCCCAAAATGGCACTTGTTTCTTTGCCTGGTTTTTTGTACATTAATAGTTTTTTAGTACCCAATTCTGTCCATCAATATACAGTAATAGTTTTGGGTATCAAGTAGATGCAATTTATGCCAATGGGAGAAAATTGCAAGATGTTCTGAAGTTATTTGAGGCACAGGATGAATATACAGTTATATCAATATGTAACTAATTATCTTTGGTACAGTTATTTTCTGACATAGTATTTTATTCTTAATATCTGAAGCAGTCAAATGAAACAAAACACTTGTTAGTTTTAGAAATACTTAACACTTAGTCTGTTGGTGATGGTATGGACAGGATAGTTTCCTGAAACTGTTAACATTGTGGAACTTTAACCACTAAACATCTGAAGGAGCAAGAAGGAGGAGGGGAAGAAGGAGACAAGAAGGAGGAGGGGAAGAAGTGATATCAAAACACAAAGAGATAAGTGCATGAACACAGCTACCTCAGATAAGCTGTGACCTTTCATCAAAGCCCAGCGTCAAAGTGCAACAAACTTTAAAGGGAGCTGAGGCAAGAAATATACCAGCCTCACTCACCTATCTTTCTTCACAGTTCTGTTGTCCTCCACTTTGGTCATTAGCCACCAGAGAATAGAAAGCAAGGGAGACTTTTGATTTAGTCGAGATATGTCAGTCTTGGAAACAAACAGGAAGATGAATTAATGGCACATTCTCTTTTTGTGCTACAATATCCACCATTGTCCTCTTTTCAGTTGAAAAATTGTGTAATGAGGACACAAAAAGTCTCATCAAGGCTACCAAATAATCCTGGTATAGTTGCAACACAGTCATATGTTCACCTGCAACTTAAAATGTTAGCTACTAGGGTACTCTTCATATAAAATGACAGAGACATAAAAGACAGTGCAATTAATATCTTAGATAGCTTCTACTACTGCCCTTACTTCAGCAATTGCTCATGAACCTAAATTGGTAATCGTTGTTTCCTTCCACTGGCCTTGGCATGTTCCCTTGCCTTCTTTTTTTTTTTGATTTGGAGTCTCACTCTGTGGCTCAGACTGGAGTGCAGTGGCCTCTCCCAGCCACCCCAGCCTCGACCTGCTGGACTGTGGCGATCCTTCTGCCTCAGCCTTCCAAGTAGCCGGAATTACAGGCATGAGCTACCACGCCCGGCTGATTTTTTGATTTATTGTAGAGATGAGGTCTCGCTGCCCAGGCGGGTCTCGAACCCGCGGGCTCAGGCAATCCACTCACCTCGGCCTCCCAAGGGCACGGGATTACAAGCTGAGCCACCGTTCCCCTGCCTTCTAACAACATCTCACCTAACAGGCCTCTTACCTGGTTGAGTGAATCAAACCTTTATCTCTACAGGAAACTTGGCTTTGATAATCTGGTCTTTGTTGCCTTTTTTATCCATTAGTCAGGCTTATTCAGCAAGAAAGTATTAGTAGGCATTCCAGTGAATCCTCTATTCCTGCAATCACTATCAGCTGTTTACTTTACCACTGGTAATTAAAATTCTATAGCCAGTGTTACCCAGCTCTTCTTGTTCAATCAGCAATATGAGACAATAACAGACACAGACCATTCTCAATTTCAGATTTAATGAAACCACTACCATGTTCCCTATTGAAAGAATTTCTCTTGGCCACTAATGCCTCCAAACCAACTACAACCAAAATCACAGTATAAGAAGGAAAAAAAAAAGAAGATCTCCGGAGGGTCATTTCGATCATGGCAATTGAAACATTGCTAGTTGTATTTTTGTTTTCACATTGTGACCATGTTGACACAATTCTCTGGCTTCTGATTTAAAGAAATTACTGAAAATATCTTCTGTGATAACTTCCCAAGTATTCAGGGTGTTATTGCTTTGTTAGTGTGGTAAGTGATGCTTCAGCAAAGCATTTCACTGTTCTATCAAACCAGATAATTCCAGGATGAATTATTACTTTAGACATAAATCCATGACCATAGTGTAAAATGAGTTGCCTAGATATAAAAAAAAATCTTGTAGGGGATAAAACCAGGATAGACAAAATATTCTATATGTCTATGAATGTTGGTGCTGATAGCAGCAATGCAGTCAAAGAATTCAAATCTTCCCTGAATTAGTATTTATTTCAGTGTTGAGAAAGATTTGAGCTTCCATGATGAATGCTGCCCAGTATAAATGCTCTGTTACCAGAAAGCTTTCTAATTGTCATTCACCACATAATACCCATGGAATGGTGCCACATCTGAAGTTATGTGTTAGTCTCCACAGTAGTTGACACTCAGCAGTAGTGACAATGAGGCCATAGTTAATGAGTGGAAGTCCGTATTGCTGAGACCAGCATTGGCTTTGATCCTTCTCATCATGGCTACTTGGTACACAATTCTTTTCAGCAGGGGAAAGAGGTTGACATTGACAAGATGAGTTTTAACATCTGCATTATGATTTATATTCCCTCTCACAAATACATGTGTGCTGGTGAACATTACAGAGAGAAACAATACCTTCACATTCTCACACCAACTTTTCAATTTTGCTTTCCCAGGTCTGTCAACTGCAAGCTAAATATTGATCTCTATCTGTGAATTACTGTATATAAGCAGCATGCCATGCAGAGCAATCCAGAAATCAGACCATGTTGATTTCTCCTCCTTTCACTAATCATAGATAATATTCCATGAGGCCATAGAATGATATTTTAGGGTGAAATGACAAAACAGAAGTATTATAGACTGAATTGGGAATTGTAGGATGCTATACTTTATATGCTGAATCCCTAATCTCCAGTATCTCAGAATGTGACTGCATTCATTTAGAGTAAAATGTTAATAAGGTTAAAATGGGGCCGTTAGAGTAGAATCCAATCTGGCTGATGTCTTTATAAGAAGAGAGACTAGTAAAACACAAGGGATACCAAGGATACACAGTTATGGGAAAAAGACAATATGAGGACACAGCAAGAATGTGACCATCTGTAAGCCAAGGAAAGAAGACTCAGAAGAAAGCAAATTTACTAATACCTTGACCTTGGACTTCCCAACCTCCAAAACTATGAGAAAATAAATTTCTATGGTTTAAGCCTCCCAGCCTGTGGTACTTTGTTATGGCAGTCTTATCAAACTATTATAAGTAGGAAAATGTATAATGGCAATCTGAACCAGCACATGCCATCTAAACCTACACATTCTGGTCACCCATTTAATATTTTCACTTTTCAATTGAATATTTCGGTGCACATCATGTTTTATGGATCAAGAAAGCAATTAACCCCAGTTAAAGATAGGTTGCTCAGGTCATATTTTAACTTGGTGCAACTATAGTTATAGTTAGGTTATTAACCTCAATTAAAATGCAGAACCAAGCCAAACTCTTTTTTAAAACAGCAGCAGGCCCCTGTGTTTCACAGTATCATTTTGGTATTAAATTCTATTTCTAATATTGTGTGAGTTTCATCAATTTTGTTGTGCATACCTGTAGTTTATTTATCTGTACTGATAAGTAATATATCAATATGTTAATATACCATAATTTATTTAATAATAGATGGATATGCAATTTATTTTAAGTTTTAGGCTACAATGAATAATGTTATTGAGAATATTCTTCTATATGTCTTTTGGTTCACTTTTGCATGTGTTCAAGTTGAATACATACATTACATTTCTGAGACATAGAAAGCAAGTGTTTTCACTGTAGTAGATATTGTCCAATAATTTTCCCAAAACACAAACGAATGTAACATCTTATTAGTAGGCTGAAGGTTTTGTGGGTTTCCTTTATTGCGCTTTCCTTCTAACATCTAATTTTAGATATTCTGTTGAGTTTGTATTAGTTTCTCTGTTACTTTAATTTGCATTTCCCTAATTAATGAAACTGACCATCTTTTCATATGCTTATTTTGCTGCTGGACAGTGGTTTTGTTAAATGCCTATCTATTTATCTTGCCAACTTTACAACTTTTAACGTTCAAAAATGCACTAGCAATGTGAATAAAAAATATTTTCTTTACTTCCTCTATTTTGTCTCTTAATTATAGCAAATCTACATTTGTCAAAAAAGTATAATATTGAGAAATATGGATGTAAGTAGCAGAAAAGTCACGTTTGTTTAGAGTGTCATCGAATTAGAGCACAAACAGGTGGGGATAAATGAGAGGGACTTCAAGGCCACCAAATACTTAAAATTATTTTAAATGCAATATGTCAAAATCTCCCCTGCTGAAAAGAAAGAGAAAAGAGAGGAGAAAAGAGGAAAAAAAGGAAGGAAAGAATGAGGGAGAGAGAGAAGAACTAGAGAAAAAAGAGAGGGAAGGAGGAAGAGAGAAAGGAAAAGAGGGGGAAGAAAAATGGGAAGGGAGTAAGGGAAAAGAAAAGGGAAGAAAAAGGAAGGTGACAAGAGAGGAGGGGAAGGAGGAGGGGAAGGAAAGGAGAATAATTCCTTCATAACTTGGTAAATAGTTATATAATCTTCCCAGTTACTCAAACCCAAAACCTAGAGATCAGTACTGCTTCTTCTCTTTCCTTTATCTTTCACATGTAATTATGCAAATTTTCTCTGCTTTCACACATAATCCATATGAAGCAATTCTACATTCAAAAGCTTATTTAAAGAAACAGTGTGGCTAAAAATAGAACAAAATGGTTCATGAGAACTTACAAAAGTGGTTTTGTCTGTGTATTAATCCTCATTTGTCATGGCACAAGTTCAGAATGTATTCTAATATTCTGAAATGTTTGTTTGTAAGTACATTTTGGTGTTGTGATCAAGAAACTTAGTCAATATGTCACCTACTCAGGGTAGCCCCCCAAAACTAAAATGTAACATATCTATTCTTTTAAATCAATCCAGCTATCACATGGCATTATTTTATTTTACTGTGTATATTTGTCTATTACCTGTGAATCTCCATAAGAACGAAGAGTTCTGTCTTCATTGTTTTTACACGTGCATTTCCAGATCTAAGAGGGTCACTGCCATAAAGTGGAAACTCAGCATATTTGTAGAATTTGTATTTCAACAGTCAGCTGCAAGTATCTATCTAGAATTAGAGAAAAAGAGAGATGAAATTTGTCATAGTATTCATTTCTCATAATGTTCATTAATCACAAAAATTAAAAGCTGAGAAATTTTTATTGCTTTTTATCTCTATCAAACTACACATTTGTATAGCACCTTGTCTGACAGAAATGTAGAGATATGCAAAGAAATTTTCAATATTTCTATCTGTCCTGAGATTAACTGAAACCATAATATCCAAGGTTGACAATATAAAATACAAACTTACCTAATGTAAAAAATGTTTTACAAAAAACTTTTTGAATGGCTAATTATGTAAGATTTTAAATCAAATAAAAATAGTAACATTACTAATGGCTGGACATAAAGCAGATGGCCATGTTCATGGTTATCACATTATCTAAGCAATCTGTAAACCACTGCTTTTATGAGAGTGAACTATTACTTTAATTTTGGTCAACATCTGTGATTTTTGCATTAGAGAATAACCTCGCAATAAAAAGAACAATGGTGCATACCAGGGGTGCTGGATTGCTTTTAAAAAATTTTCTCACATGGCATGTTTAAAATAAAGCAAGATGATTGCATTTTTATTAATGCAACAGACTTTCAATGGAATGTTCATGGCTCTCATCTTTGGTTATGTTATTTCTAAGTACCCAATTATCTTTTACTGTATGTGAAATTGAAAGGTATTACTTGTATTTAGAAGGAGGAAAGTGAAACACGTTAGGAGTGAATAAAGGATTCATTTAGTAGACGTTAATACTTTCTCTTCCAGTCTTCAAGTGTTTATAAAGCTATGTGTTTCAAAAATCACATTTACACCTCAGAGTAATAAATTATTATTTCATGTGAAAAGAGATAGTTACAACTCCCAGAGAACTGGACGTGGCCTCACAAAGCTATTTAATAATTCATCGTAATTGTTTTTTTCTTTTCTTTTTTTTCCTAGAATGGGTCAGAGATCCTTGTAAAGCAATCTACCTGATTCAGCTAGGTAATCACTACTGTTTAGCTTTCCCTGTTTTTCTACCTACTATTCATTTGTAGAATACTTTTTAATCTGAGTTTCTATACACTTCCATACAATCTTTTATTACAAAATGTATACCAACGAATACTACAGTATTATATATTGTAGATCCTCATTTCTCCTATCATACTGTGAAGTCTTTGATGGTAGGGATTATGTTTACTAATGTTCAAGAGAGTAGACATTGGTTCTATTGAACAGGGATTTTGGAGCCAGATGGTCTTGAGTTGAACTTTCAAATAGGAACTGCATAGCCCTGAGCAAAATTAACTACCTTCTTTCTATCTCTGTTTCTCATTTGTAAAAACGAGCATTAGCAATCCAGAATTATTGGGTTGTGGTTACATTAGTTAATATTCTGTCTCTTCTTATTTGTAACCCAAGATTTTCATAGAGTGTCTGGTATTTAGTTAAAATTAATTATTTGTATCTTTATCACTGAAATCTCATGGTGAGCTTCAACCTTAAGGAATTCCACTGTCTGGCACCACTAGATGCTCGCTAATTATTTGTTCATTTAATGAAGGCATCAGCAAATGAATAGTGAAATAATAATATATCTTCTTTCTTAATAAAAACTAAATGAAGCAAAATTGCAATAATAGTTTAATGTCCTCAATTAAGAAAAGAGCAAATATCAACAAATTCCCCAAATTGTTCACAGCATTCTTCACATAAAATTTCACTTTGTAAGTAAAGGCATCTCTTGGATATCTCAACTATATCTAGTGAGAAGCAATAAAATAATTTAAATCAAGTTTATCTAAATGAAATCTATTTTGTACTCTAAACTTCATGCTATGTTCATTTATTGAATATTCATTCTACAATGGTAGAAAACATAATGCATTAACAGTCATTTTAAGTGGCAGAAGGGAGCACAGAAATGTTAAAAACATCTAAAATTCATACACTAAAAAATCAGTGATTAGCCAGTCTCGGTGGCTCAGCCTGTAATCCTGCGCCTTTGGGAGGCTGAGGTGAATGGATTGCCCGAACCCGCGAGTTCGAGACCCGCCTGGGCAGCGAGACCTCATCTCTACAACAAATCAAAAAATCAGCCGGGCGTGGTAGCGCAC
>NW_007252949.1:983298-988384 GCF_000164805.1 Carlito syrichta
AAAAAAAAAAAAAAAAAAAAAAAATCAGTGATTAAATCCAAGACTCTTTCCTCTTCTTGGTATCCTTCTTGCTCAGGTGGTCATTTATCTCTGTGATTTGTGTCATTTGCCAAATTTAAGTCTAGAAGACAATGTGAGGACCAGGTAGGATAGAATTAGGATCAAGTAAAAGTAAAAATGGAATTACTGGACAGGGCTAATAAGGATGAAGGTAAACCAAACATCTAAAAGTATTTTCCAAGGAACACAAAATCACTCATTTATTTACCAAATATTTATTGAACTTCATTCAGGTACACACACTGGTGGAAGTACCGACTGTAACTGTGGATAAAATGTTCAACATGCATATATATATGTATATGAGTATTCAAGTGCAAAGATAAGAGACAGAGAGTCCTGGGGGCAGCACAGAAGAAATTAACACTTGAACAGAGAGATGAAGAGGAAAGGTACAGCTAGGAGGAAATGATAGCATCTGAATATAGAAGAAGAGTTTGGGAGAAGAAGTAGAGAAAGTGCAAAGACCCTAAGGTGGCAGGGCATAAGGTGAGGAATGAAGAGCTAGGAGCTCTGGTGTTGAAGTGAAGAGAATGAATGGAAGGCATTGGAGGATGCAATTGGAAAGAGAGCGGGAGGCAAAGTCTGCAGTATTGAGATGTTACTCTTTTAAAAATTTTAAAATATTTTTTAATCAATTTTTTTTATTATGATATCATGGGGTACAGTTAAGGGTTAGGATACAAATATGCTTCATTCAGGCACCCTTGCTGATAAGAGGTGTCTTCCCATCCCCAAACAGATATTTACTACCGTTAATCCCATCTCCCTTCCCCTCCCCCACCATAGTTTCCACCACTGTCAGTCATTTTCTTATAGTATTATGTTGGATGTTCAAGGTCCACTATATGAGTGAGGACATGTGATACTCAGATCTTTGTTTCTGTGAGACGTCACTCAGTATTATAGACTCTAGTTCCATCCAGGTTGCTGCAAAATTCATGATTTTGTTCTTTTTTATGGCTGGGTAGTATTCCATCATGTATATGTACCACATTTTTTTAATCCAGTCCTCTTTTGATGGGTAGCATTGTTGCTTCCAGGTTCTTGCTATTGTGAACAATGCTGCGATAAACATATGTGCGCAGGTATCTTTTCTATAGAGTGATTTGAGTTCTTCAGGGTATATTCCCAGTAGGGAGATTGCGGGGTCATATGGGAGGTCAATATTTAGAGCTTTTAGGAATCACCATACTGTTTTCCACAGAGGTTGCACTAGTTTGCACTCCAACCAACAATGTGAAATATTCCCTTTTCATCACACTGTCTCCAGCAACCGTTATTTGTTGAGTTATTGATAATTGCCATTCTGACTGGAGTTAGGTGGTATCTTAGTGTGGTTTTGATTTGAATCTCCCTGATGATTAGTGAGGTTGAACATTTCTTCATGTGTCTGTTGGCTGCTTGGATGTCTTCCTTTGAGAAGTGTCTGTTCATATCTTTTGCCCATTTTATAATGGGGTTGTTTGTTTTTTTCTTTTCAGCATGTTTGAGTTCCTTGTAGATCCAAGATGTTAAGCCTTTGTCAGATCTGGAGTTGGCAAATACTTTTTCCCAGTCTGTAGGCTGTCTTCCTTCTCTCTTGATGGTTTCTTTGTCTTTGCAGAAGCTTGTCAGTTTAATGAGGTCCCACTTGTCTATCTTATCTCTTATGGCCTGTGGGTTTCGGGTTTTGTTCAGGAATTGGATGCCAGTTCCAATTTCCATGAAGGTATGTCCTTCATTTTCTAAGGTTCTTATGGTTTGGGGCTTTATATTTAGGTCTCTGATCCATTTAGAGTTAATTTTTGTGTATGGGGATAGATAGGGGTCCTGTTTCAATCTTCTGCATGTGGTCAGCCAGTTTTCCCAGCACCATTTACTGAATAGGTTCTCCTCTCCCCAGTGGTAGGTGGTGGAGGTTTTGTCGAAGATGAGTTGGTTGAGAAATTGAGGTCTTGCCTCTGGAATCTCAATTCTATTCCATTGGTCTATATGCCTGTTCCTATACCAATACCAAGCTGTTTTGATGATTGTAGTTTTATAGTAAAGTTTGAAGTCTGGTAATGTGATACCACTTGCTTTTTTTTTTTTTTTTTGCTGAGGATTGTTCTGGCTTCCATATGAATTCCTGTGTTGTTTTTTCTAGGTGTGAGAAAAATGTTGCTGGTAATTCGATAGGTATTGCATTGAATCTGTAGATTGCCTTAGGTAAGATGGACATCTTCACAATGTTGATTCTTCCAATCCATGAGCATGGGATATTTTTCCACTTGTTTGTGTCATCTTTGATTGCTTTGAGCAGTGTTTTGTAGTTTTCATTGTAAAGTTCTTTCCCGTTTCTCGTTAGGAAGATGCCAGGGTATTTAAATTTTTCTGTGTGTGTGGCTATTGTAAATGGAATTGTAGTTTTATTTGGGTTTCTGTTTGTTTATTATTGGTATAAAGAAATGCAATTGTCTTTTGCACATTTATTTTATATCCTGAGACTTTGCCAAAATCCTTTATCAGTGTAAGGAGGTTTTTGACAGATTCTCTTGGGTTTTCATGGTACACAATCATGTCATCTACAAAGAGAGATAGCTTGACTTCATCGTTTCCTATTTAGATACACCTGATTGCCTTCTCTTCTCTGATTGCTCTAGCCAGGACTTCCAATTCTATATTGAACAGGAGGGGTGAGAGCGGGCATCCTTGTCTTGTTCCAGTTTTTAGGGGAAACAGTTCCAGTTTTTGTCCATTTAGGAATTTGCTGGCTGTGGGTTTCTCATAGATGGCTTTTACTATTTTGAGGTATATTCCCCATATGCCTAGATGTTTGAAGGTTTTTATCAAGAAGGGGTGCTGGATTTTATCAAAAGCTTTTTCTGCATCTAATGATATAATCATGTAGTTTTTGTTTTGATATCTGTTGAAGTATTTAATTACACTTATGGTTTTACGAGTGTTGAACCAGGCTTGCGTCCCAGGAATGAAGCCTACTTGACTTGATGGATGATTTTTGAGATGTGTTGTTGAATCCGGTTTGCTGGGATCTTGTTGAGAATTTTAGCATCTATGTTCATCAAGGATATTGACCTGTAGTTCTCTTTCTTTGTTGGGTCTTTACCTGGCTTGAGTATCAATGTGATGTTAGATTTGTAAAAAAATTGGGGGAGAGTTCCAACTTTCTCAATCACCTGAAATACCTTCAGTAGGATTGGTATAAGCTCTTCCTTAAATGTCTTGTAGAATTCTGCTGGAAAGCCATCTGGTCCGGGGCTTTTTTTGTAGGTAGTTTTCTTAATATGTAGTCAATTTCCTTGATTGTTATTGGTCTATTTAGGGTCTCAATTTCTTCTTGTTTCAACCTAGTCAGGTTGTGTGATGACAGAAAGTCCTCCATTTTTGAAAGGTTTTCAAGTTTGTTTCCATACAAGTGTACATAGTAGTCTCTAATGATCTTTTGTATTTCTTCAGGATCAGATGTGACTTCATCTTTTGTGTTTCTGATTGTGTTTATTTGGGCTTTTTCTCTCTTTTTCTTGGTCAGTCTAGCTAGAGGAACATCGACCTTGTCTATCCTTTCAAAGAACCAGCTTTTGGTTTCATTGATTTTTTTGTATTATCTTTTTGTCTTCTATATCCTGGATGTGGGCTTTTATTTTGGTGATCTGGATTCTTCTGCTGAAATTAGGGTTTTTGTGGTCTTGCTTTTCCAGCTTCCTTAGGTGGCTTGTTAGGCTGTTAATTTGTGATCCTTCCATTTTCTTCATGTGTGTTTGTAGGGATATCAATTCTCCTCTTACTACAGCTTTCATGGTGTCCCGGAGATATTGGTAAGATGTTTCTTCATTTTCATTTGTTTCCAGATATCTTTTACTCTGTTTTGATTTCCTCATTGACCCAGGAGATGTTTAGCATCATGCTGTTTGGTGTCCATGTCTTTGTGGGTTTTGGGGGGACCTTGTTGGTGTTAATGTTTATT
Source organism: Carlito syrichta (assembly GCF_000164805.1). Taxonomy (NCBI): domain Eukaryota; kingdom Metazoa; phylum Chordata; class Mammalia; order Primates; family Tarsiidae; genus Carlito; species Carlito syrichta. Next base: position 987,305 of record NW_007252949.1, read on the forward strand.
TTTATTCCACTGTGGTCCAAGTAGGTGCATGGTAAAATTTCAGTCCTTTTAAATTTGCTTATGCTTGATTTATGGCCAAGATGTGGTCAATCTTAGAGAGTACGTTCCATGTGGTGATGAGTAGAATATATATTCTGTGATCGTTGGATCGAGTGTTCTGTAGGTATCAATTAAGTCCATTTGGTCAGGCGTCACATTGAGGTTTCGGATCTTGTTGCTGATTTTTTGTCCTGATGATCTGTCCAAGGTTGTGAGTGGGGTATTAAATCCCCAGCTATGATGGTATTGGAGTTGATGTCTGTTTTTAGTTTACCTAGGAACTGCTTTATGAAAGTTGGTATTCCTATGTTCGGTGCATATATGTTTAGGATAGATGTTGCTTGCTGATGGAATAAACCTTTTATCATTATGTAGTAGCCTTCTGTATCTTTTTAAATTTTTGGTAGCTTAAAGGGTATTTTGTCTGAGATTAAGATCACAACTCCTCCTTTCTTTTGTATTCCATTTGCCGGAAAATTTGTTTCCCATACTCTTACTTTGAGTCTGTGAGTGTCCTTTCTAGTGAGGTGAGCCTTTTCAAGGCAATAGATAGTTGCCCGGTGATATGTTATCCATTTTGCCATTCTATGTCTTTTCAGTGATGCATTTAGTCCATGTACATTCAAACTAATTATTGAAATGTGAAAGTTGATCCCTATCATAAAGTTCTTACAGAGTTGTTGTTTTTCCTGTTTGTGTGTTGTCTTTCTTTTGGTTTTAGAGTTGGACCATGTGTGTTTTTAATCTTTTGCCTGTACTCTTGTGAAGAACATTGTTGTTCTTTTTTCCTTTTCTTCTGTGTTCAATACTTTCTTAAGTGTTTCTTGTAGGGGTGGTCTGGGGGCAGCATAGATTCTTAGGGATTGAATATCTGGGAAAGATTTCAATTCTCCCTCACTGATGAAGCTTAGCTTGGCTGGGTAAGTTATTCTTGGTTATAATTGTTTATCTTTTAGAACTTTGAAGATAGGGCTCCAAGCTCTCCTAGCCTGGAGGGTTTCTGTAGATAAATCTGCTGCTATTCTAATTGGTCTTCCATGG
>NW_007252949.1:988961-990857 GCF_000164805.1 Carlito syrichta
GGCTCTTCATTGTTTATGTTCCGGAGTCTGTTTTCTCAGTGTCTGATCTCCCAGGGGTCTGTGTGAGACCTATATTCTTGTTTTGGTTTTTCTTCATTTGTACGGTTTTTTACCTCCCTTCTTTTTCCTTCCCTCCATGGCACCGTCTCCTTTAATTCTGTTATTCAGGGGTAGAGGGATTGCTTTTACTTCTGTTTGTTCAATCTCCTATTCTTCTTATGTGTGCCCTCTTTGTTCAATTCTGGAATTACACTGTAGGTTAGGGGTGGTCCTTTTTTCAGTTTTGAGATTTACTTAAGGGCAGAGCTGTGATTCAAAATCCATCTGCAGGTCCTGGTATCTGCCAACAGGTGTATGGATAATCTGAAACCCACTTCCCACTGCCTTGGAATCTGTCCATGCAGTGGGGCTGTAGGTTTACTTCCTGAAATGAAATGAGATTAGCAGAGGGAAGAGAATGTAGCAGAAAGTGGGGGAAAGAGGAGGGTGAAGAGAGAGAGGAGTAAGGGGGAAAACAGAGGAGTGTATCAACAAATGGAGAGAGAAACCTAAACTGAAACAAATAAAAACAATAGACCATGGCTACAGACTAACCAGCTCCCATACCAAAAATAAATAAAACATATGATGATGCTAATATACAAGCTAACTAACCACCTTATTGGTGTGCTGTTCCTCTATACAAAGATATGGTTTACAAGAGAGTAGAAAAGAGCAGAAAAAGAAGAGAAAGAAAGAGGAACAAAACAATAGGTATAGAATCAAGTCATTAAACTAACAGAACGAATTGAGCATACTCTCAGACTTTTCATTTAAGTCCAATGTCCTTTTAGCTCTGATTTCTAGCTGTCTTCTCAAGCTGGCAAATTAGTTCACAGTTAGGGTCAGTTGCCCCTGGTCTGCTGTGAAGGACAGTTCAGTTGACCCTCAGTTCACCCCTCAAATCTGGCCTATGTCTGTTTTTCAAGCTTGTTTTTCCCGTTTTGGTGCTGTTACCGTGAATCGTCAGCTACTTGCCCCAGAGGGGGTGGAGCCAGACAAGAGCCAGGCAAAGGCTGGAGATGGAAGCCTGCCTCAGGGCACATGGGAGGAGACCCACGGCTGGCAGGACATCAAGGTGGCAGGGATCCCAGCAGATCTTGCCTGCAGGGGCTTCAAGGCCTGAAGTCAAGGATCGCCTCAGGCACGGGTGGTGCGATGCACTATGGCTGCCTCAGAGACCACGGCGGCACTGGTGGCTGCTGTGTCTGCGGCTACAGTCGCTGTCCAGACCACTGCAATGCCCCAGAGGTGGAGACGGCCAAGCTCTGTGTGTAGAACAGGCTGCTGACGTTGGGATCTGCAGCCCCCGGGGAGAGAGCCAGAGACCCTCTGCATTCTCCTTTGCAGAGGGTCTCATAGACCAGGCTGCCCTGTCACCATCTTGCCAGAAGTCTTGAGATGTTACTTTCATTTTGAGTGAATTAAGAACAAATTAAACGACTCCAATCAGTAAAAATCTCTCATTTTTGCCTAATAATTTGACCTATTGTGTTAAGAATTGACTGTAAAAGAGAGGGAGTGAGTGGTGCCAGAGACAATATTTGGACTTACAGAGCTAGATATGAGTACCAGAATGACTCCAATCAAAACCAGGAGGAACTTGCCACACTGCAGAGGTACCAATGGGATACCCCTTGAGAAACACCTTAACAAATGCCAGAAGGAGCCCAGAGCACTTAGCAGTGTATTTGTCTCTTTGCTTGTAAATGAGATTGACCTCTAGTTTTATTTCTTTATTTTTACTATTTTTATTAGAGTCATTACAAGTATTAATCTATAGCATAAGAAAAAAATGAGCTGGGCTCGGTGGCTCAGCCTGTAATCCCATGCATTTGGGAGGCTGAGGTGAGTGGA
>NW_007252949.1:991092-1004062 GCF_000164805.1 Carlito syrichta
AAAAAAAAAAAAAAAAAAAGAAAGAAAGAAAAAGAAAAAAATGAAACCATTTGTTCTTTCTCCCCCCTTCTGTATGGTAATAAAAGATCAGCTTACCAGCATGGATACTGTTGTCAGATATCGCTTGTCATTTACTGTATTAGGCCAGTATTGATCATTGGTTCAATCTATCTATAATCATCTATGTTAAATTGGGAGGCCTGACTTCATGGGACTTTTGTGATGATTAGATGAGATAATATGTGGAAAATATCAGATAGATATTAACTACTCAATAACATACACTAGTACAATTATTTAGAATATTTAATTAAATACAAATAATTTATTTCTTTCAAGTAATAGTGATTAGACTTGATGAATTTTGAATCCCGTAATAGCAAGTAGAATCAAAGTTGTGAAAATTTTGCTTATTTTTTCGCTGGATTCCTTGGTCTTACTTCTGTCATTTTTTTCTTGCTTTTTTTTTTTTTTTTTAAAGATGTAGGTTAGGATTTAGAAGGTATACAAGTGGTCATCATACAGGTAAAGTTTGGGCCTCCCTTTCATCCCCACTTCAACTGGTTTGAGATCACGTTCCCTTACTGATGATAGGTGCCCCCTCTCCAGCAGTTTCCCATTACAACCAATCCCTTTCTTATAGTATTATGTTAAATGCTCAGGGTCTGCTTATAAGTGAGTACATGTGGTATTCAGATCTTTGTTTCTGTGATAGATCATGAAGTATTAGAGATCTAAATCCATCCAAGTTGCTGCAAAGTTCATAATTTTGTCCTTCTTTATGACTGTGTAATAGTCTATCATGTATATGTACCACATTTTTTTTATACAGTCCAATTTTGATGGGCAGCACAGTTGGCTCCATGTTTTTGCTATTGTGAATAATGCTGCAATAAACATGTGTGTGCTGGTATCTTTTCATAGAGTGGTTTAAGTTCCTCTGGGTGTATTCCCAGAAGAGAGACTGTTGGGTCATCTGGAAGATCAATTTTTAGATCTTTTAGGAATCGCTGTACTGTTTTCCATAGAGGTAGTACCAGTTTATACTCCTACCAACAGTGTAGAAGTATTCTCTTTTCTCAGCATCCTCTCCAGCATCTGTTGGTTTTTGAGTTATTGATGATAGCCATTCTGACTGGAGTTAGGTTACCACCTCAGTGTGTTTTTAATTTGCATTTCTTTGATGATTTGCTTGTTTTATTTATACTTTGTTTTTTCCTCATATTTTCCAATGCAGATTTTTTCTTTTTATATCTCCTCATGATATTTGAATGATTTATATGAACTAATAAAACAGTATACATGGATTCTTTAGAGTGCAGCTAGTGATTTATTTATGAATTATTTCATCTACTCATTCCTCTGATTGTTTTGGTCCATTCTGTGAAACAGGCTGATACTTTTTTTTTTTTTTTAATTTCTTTTCTTTCACAAAGGATCATTGTCTTCTGTTTAATAAATAACCATATATTTTGAATTTAAACTTTATTTATTTCACAGTTTGTACTCTGCCCTATAGAGCACAGTTTCTCTACTTTTTGAATTATTTATGTTGATGTAAGTCTCTGTTACCTGCACTTCTCTAGTTTTTTTCTCTAAAGGTTTTTACATCACTTTTAACAGATTTATTCAGTGTGTAAGAATATAATATTAGTACCTTCACAAACATATGTCTATTTAGAAGTAAAAATATTTTACTTCTCTTATACTTTTCTTTTTTCTTCTTTTTTCTATTTTGTCATTTCATTCCATTTCTAGGACATAAGATTGGGTATGTGTTTTCATGCCATCTTTGTCCTGAGTATCTCAATTTCTAAATGCAAAATTATATTCTATATAGTTATTAAGCATTTTAAGTGAGAAGATCATTAGAAACATTCAGTTGTTTTGAATTATAAACTTATAAGCTTATCTAAATATTTTACAACATACATGTTGGTATAATATAAATGGATCCTCACTAAAACACAGGTGCTGCCTCTGTGATGGTATCTGAATCACAAGAAAAGCAATGATGCAGATTTTTCAGATCAGCCTGGGCTTCAAGATTGTCACCTCAATGGGTCAGCCAACCAAGTACCAGAGAGGGTCATGGAGGGACTGGTAAGCCTAGCCCCACAAGTGTCAGCTCTAGTGGGTTGGCAAGTCAAGCCCTGAGTGTTGCTGGTTTGGTGGGCTGGCAAGTCTAGCCCCCTGGGTGTCTCAGCTTTGGAGTCTTGCCTTCTTCTGGCAGCTCTCCTGGTTCAACTGGCTCCCTTGGCTGGCAAGTCCTGGGGTACACGGGTTTAGGACTCCAATGATCTTCTGCAGCTCTTCAGGTTGCAGTTCTTCAAGCTCAAGGTTCTTGTCTCATGCCCAAGAAGAATGAGGGACATGGACAGCTGGAAGGTGAGAAAGCAGGATTTATTGAGGACAGAAAAGCTCCCACAGTGAGAGGTGACCGAAGGGGTTGTCCATCTGGGGCCGAAAACCTGATGCTTATATAGCCCTAAGTCCAAGCTGATTGGCTAGCACTAGTTGTGAGCTGTAGCTGTTCTGATTGGCCAGTATTAAGGTAGGGACCTAATGGTGAGTTGATTGGTTGTTTTTCAATCCTAGAAGTGAGTACCTTAGCTCTAGCTTGAGAGGCTTGCAGGGAGTTGTTTACCAATGCTGAGCCTAAGAGGCCTGCTGGGAGTTCACTACATTGTTGCCAGAGGACCCACCTGTCTGTCTGCCTAATCTTTCTCTGGCTATCTCCTGTCTCATTCCCCATTCTGGAGTAGTAACCCTAACCGCCATTAGGGAATGAGGATGATGACCAATCTGGCTACTTCCTGCTGATCATGGGTGACGTATGGGGATGGCAGCTAGGGATCCTCTGGAGGACAATCTAAAGGTCCTCCTTAGAAAGAAGCTTCCTTGCCTGAGCCCGCAGGTTCAAGACCCTCCAGGACAGCAAGACCTCATCTCTACAATAAATCAAAAATCAGCTGGGTGTGGTAGCGCATACCTGTAATTCTGGCTACTCAGAAGGCTGAGGCAGGAGGATTGCCGGAGCCCAGGAGGCAAGGCTGTGGTGGTCATAATTGGCCACTGCACTCCAGTCTGGGCGACCAAGTGAGGCTCCAACTCAAAAAAAAAAAGAAGCTTCCATACAATGTTCCACCTGCATAACCATTTAGAGTATGATGGCCTTTAGGTGAGAAGAAACAAACTTTAAAAGAAGGTTAACTATACATAAGCAAAATAAAAGGAGCTATTAAGGGAAAAACCCATGTCTGTATATTGGAAATCGCAAGGAGAATAAAAAAAGATTGTAACAAACTGGGTCCTGGAACTGCCTGTTCTTGTAAAGAGTCAATGATTTTAATGTTTTATAACCTGTAGTCTCTTCTATTTGGGAGGAAGTTTTAATACGGAAACAAGTTTCATTCAATAACACTCATGTTCCTCCACTTTCCACTGTGAGGATATCTAATGTTTGAATAATTACCCTGTTGAGTCACATAATGGACAGTGCTTAGAAGAAGCTAGAACTAATGATGTTATAAACAGGAAGCAAGATGGAGTAGGCATTCTGCCTGCCCCCGAGGGAAACCTTCAGGGAAGAAAACAATCCCATGGATCCTCAGGATTAAGGGGTCTTTGACAGAGACATTTAACAGTACAAATCAAGATGAAAACAAAGGCAACAAGTATTAGTATAATTATAAGGAGGAAATTCATAGATAGTAATGGTACTTATCTTTTACAATTTTTATTTTGATTCTGTATGCTCTTCTGGGTCAGCTGAGGCAACTTCTTCTAGACTCCAGACTTTCATTTTAGTGTGATGGATCCACGAATCAATACCTGTAACCTTTATTGCTGATGGCGTGGAAAGAACAGCGTAGGGTCCTTCCCAATCTGGGATCAAAGAAGTGGATAGAGAACAAAGGGCCCTCACTAGTACTAAGTCTCCTAGACTGAACAGGGGTGGAACTAGGTCCCAGGGTTGGACTTCTGTTAGTTGTGTTAATTCTTGTTGAAAGTAGACCAAAGAAGTAACATACTTAGTTAAGTTCAAGGTCTCTTGGTCCAGCAGGAGATCAGTGATTAAGAAAGGTCATCTATATTCATTTCAAAGGGATTTAGCCCTAGTTTTGATGGAATATTTTTAATACATAGTAGGGGAATGGGAAGGAGAGTGAACAAAGGGAGATGAGTCTCTTGTGACAGCTTTTCGAGGTGCTCTTTGATGATGTCATCTATTTTCTCTACTTTCCCTGAAGATTGTGGTCTCCAAGCACGGTACAGATTATATTGTATGCCCAATGCCTTTGAGACTCCCTGGGTGACAGCTGATTTGAAGGAGGGACCATTGTCGCTCTGGAGGTATTTAGGTAATCCAAAACAAGGGATTATTTCATTGAGCAATGCTTTTATTGCCTCAGAAGGCTTCTCAGTCCAACATGGAAATGCTTCTACACAGTTAGTGAAAGTATCTACCCATACAAGGAGAAACTGGATGCCTCTTACTTTTGGCACACACATAAAGTCTATTTCCAGTCCTCCCCTGGGTAACTTCCTTGGTTTTTGGGGTTTTTTTTTGCATTTTAGGAGGAAGAATTTGTCTATTGAGGGGGCTGTTTGCAAGGCAGATCTCACAAGCATTAACAACCTGTTTGTTTCTTGTAGATTTTTTTCTGAAAACAGCCTTTGAGTCAGTTGAAAAGTTTTATCTTTTCCAAGAGGTTTTATGGAGGGTTTTAAGAACCTTCCATTGGCAGGAAGTTGGCAGATGAAGCTTGTCATCCTGATTGCAGTCATCCTGAAGGCTGAAAAATGTATTCCTGAGATGTAGCCCATTCTATCTCTGCAGGTTTTATATCTTTCAAGGGGCCCTCCCAAGTCAGAGGGGCCTCAAGTGGATCAGAAATCTGGGTTTTCCTTGTTGCTAACTTGGCTGATAGATCCACTGTTTATTTCCTTCAGCTATTTCATCTGTTGCCTTTGGATGGCCTTTACAATGTATTATTGCCATTTCCCAAGTGAGGGAGGAAGACTGAAGACAATAGCATGTCAATCTCCTATTGTTAGCTGAATAGCTTCTGGTACCAACAACACTAATGCTGCCATTGTTCTTAGGCAGGCTAGCCATCTCTTAGCCACCAGATTAAGTTCCTTGCTTAAGTAGCCTACAGGTTATTGGGCTGAACTCTGGGTCTGGGTCAGAACTTCCAGGGTCATTCCTTTTCTTTCAGACACATAAAGGTTAAATGTCTTTCCTATGGAAAGACTAAGAGCCAGTACTGCAATTAAGGCTTGTTTTAACGGTCAAAGTCTTTCTCAACCTCTAATATCCAAATTAGAAAATGAGTTTTAGCTGATTAAGTCTCCTTAGTTCCATATACCATTTTACAGCATGCCATTTTTCAATATGCACGAAGCTTTTTTCCCTATACCTTCCTTCCTTTAAATGACCATTCATTTTACTGTAGAACAAAAAATTACCATACAAGATTCCTTCCCATACAAAACCACTCTGTCCTTTGCTTCCTTTCTGTCCCAAAATACACTTCTATACCAACTTGAACTTCCTTTACATCTTTTCAGTGCTTTTTTGGCTTTTGCCTTTCCATATAATCTATATTTACTTTGAATTACCCCTAGAATCTTGAATTGCGAGGCTATGTTGCAATATGGATGGCCAGGACTAAATGGCTGGCATCTGTGTTAATTCAGTTATTCATTTGGATTCCAGTGCCCTAATATTCACCTGTAGATAGTTAGGATGATGGTGAGCTATGCCAGATACTGTAGCATGTTTCCAGTCCTCCTCAGTGGCCATCATTCCTGAGCTAGGGGTTCTCTCTTCCCTTCAGAATAGAGCATATCTGTTTTCCAGTGGCTTTCTAGCCTGTACAGGGGACAAGGTCCTGGAGGTTCAAGTCTCTTTGGGGCAACCAGGTTTTAGTGCCCCCACAGATTGTGACTATGACTATAGACACCATCCCCTTAGTAGGTGCTACTTAATGTCTTGGCTTGTATCCATAACAGGTAGCACGTAAATCTTGGGAATTCTGGGTTGTTAACCCCTATAAGGCAGTTACTAGAGCTCTTGCCTTTGACTTATTTCTTGTCCCTTTTTCCTGTGCTCCCTTCCTCCTGATCCTGTTATAAAAGACTGAGGGGGTCACTTTCAGAAGATGCTCTAGAGTACTATCTGGTCCTTTGGCTTATTTCTGCAGCTTCCTTCTGATACCTGGAGCTGCCTGAGTAATGAACTTGTCTTTTAAGATTAGTTGTGTCCTTCAGCTAATTCAGGGTCTAGGGATGAGTGTTTAATCAAAGCCTCTCTCAGTCTTTCTTGGATTTTCTTGGACCCCAGGGTCTATCATGGCTAACTTGGAACAATTCAGAGACTTTGTTCTCAAGCTTTTATCAGGAAATATTTCTTCATCCATTCTCCCAAATTGCTATCAGGATCCCATTTAGTGTTTTCCAGTGGCACTGCAGACATGTTTGTTGGATAGGGCTCCTCCCCTTCTCTGATAGAATATGAAATGCAAAGCTCATCTCCAAACTTCTCTGCTGCTTACAGAGCTGCTTGTTTCAGTGGTCTGGTCATTAGGGTCTGGCCTAAGAGCAACATAACATCCTTCCAGGAGCACTCGAATACTTGCATTAAATCCTGGAGAGTATCTATATACTTCTCAGGGTTATCTGAGAACCTTCCAAGATCTCCCTTGATCTGTTTCAGGTCTTGTAGGGAAAAGGGAAACTGTACGTTTCTAGGGCCATATATACCAAGCATCTCTTGTAGAGGTATAAGTGATGACAGAGTTCTAGAATGGGGGGTTTTAGAGTGGGAATGGTTTGAAGTACAAGGAGGACCTGAATAAGGAGGGCAAGATGAACCAGGTGGAATGGCCTCACGAGCTGCCTTCTCTAGTGGTGCCTTTGGGGTTGGCATCCCCGGTCCATAGGAACCTTACCTTGAGATGACCGCTAGGAGGGCTGAATCAATCCTGCAGTGTCAACAAAGGGACAGATTTTCTTGTAATGCAAAGCCTGTACATATGGGACCTTGGACCATTTGCCCTGGCATCTACAGAAACTGTCTAGCTGCACAATTGAATTATGATTGACTCTTCTCTCTGGAGGTCAGGTTTTTCCATCCTGCAACTTATAATTCAGCCATACTTGGGTGCAAAGGAATTTAAGATGCTGTTTAAACCTGAGGATCAAAGAAGTCCCATGTCCCAGGATACACTCATTTTTTTTTTTTTTTTTTGAGTTGGAGTCTCACTCTGTCACCAAAGCCTCGACCTGCTGGGCTCCAGTGATCCTTCTGCCTCAGTCTTCCAATAGCTGGAACTACAGGTGTGCTCTACCACACCCAGCTGATTTTTTAATTTATTGTAGAGATGAGGTCTCGCCAAGTTGCCCAGGCAGATCTCAAACCCGCGGGCTCAGGCAATCCACTCATCTCAGTCTCCCAAAGCACAGGATTACGGGCTGAGCCACTGAGCCCAGCTTCCAGGATACACTCTTGAGTGCACACTGCAGATAGCCAGATGGCCCGTTACCCATCTGAATAAGAGAGAGGTGAAAGAAAGGCATCCCTAAGCTTTCTCTCCTCCAACCAATGCACATGATGAATAAGGATCAAAGAAAGGAGAATGTCCCCTCACTTTCCTGTCCTTCTCTGCTCATGGCATTCCCTTGGATGCTAGCATGACCTCCATCCAAGTGTAGCAGTAGCAACCCAGTCTGTAGAAGTAGTCATGCTCACCTACACATTAATACCTGTCCTAAGCACTGTCAACTGTGCCTCTGGATTCCTCAAACTTAGCATTCCTCCTTACCAGACTAGGTCTTCAAAAAGGTCTTGGAATGATTGGGTTTAGGAACGGGATTCTGATGGGGTGGGGGCGGTATTACCTGGGACTTTCCATGAACTTCTGGTCAGGAGGTCCATGGTTTGAGCCAGGTTACAACATTCACATTTTATTTTTCTAATGAGACCCACAAATATGGGGACATGAAAGTACCAGTACAGAATCTTTTGAGACAGTCCCTGACATCTTCCAAAAAGCCCAACCCCATCATCATCCAAGCATTTCCACATAAAGTCTGCACATTCATTCGACATTTGTTTACCCGGAGTCCCGAAATGTAGGGACATAATTTCACAAGACTTAAATTTCTTATATAAATCAGTTTCTCATTCTTACCAATTATAATGCTTCCCAACATGAAAAAACAAAGCCAAAGTTTCCGGCCCTTTTGCCTCGTGGACAAATGAACACACCTTGTCTTGAGTTTTTATCCAATAAGTGTCAAGCCCATTGCCAGCACTGTCTAGTAACATCAGCTCCCTAAGCTACAAAAACACCTACGTCACCAAACACCAAGTGGGGACAGTAGCCATGGAAATCCCAAAGAGAAGAAAATGTGATAGGAGAGACTGAAAAATGTGTTATAGGAGAGACTGGAAGCCTTCTGCTGACACCCTGTTGGGCTGTCAGGAATTGGGGCCAGCCTGGAAGCCTTTGGGTAACACCAAGGTGTAGCCTTGGCTAGGTGCCCTCAATTGCCCCCAAGCTTCTTCCAATTCCACGTGACAGCTAGACCTCCATAAAAAGAAACTGGATCAGAACAGGGCCATCATTCCCAACACCTGAGAGTGATGGGGGGTTAACCAAGTCCTCTTCAGCAAGCTTGACCTCTGTGTGTTAGAGACCAGCAGTCATACTATTCACTTTTAATTAGCTAGTAGAGTCCTGGTGATTTGTTCTTTAGACAGAGTAAAAAACTTGAGGACAAAGATCCTTGGAAATGAAAGTAAAGTGGTAGGTCTGCTTTAACTCACCCTTCCATTAAGCCCCATGTTGGGTGCCAAAACTGATGCAAATTTTTCAGGTTAGCCTGGGTTACAAGAGTGTCAGCTCAATGGATCAGCCAGCCAAGTCCCAGAGAAGGTTGTGGAGGGACTGGTAAGTCTAACCTCACAATTGTCAGCTCTAATGGGTAGCAAGCCAAGCCCTGAGTGTTGCTGATTTGGTGGGCTGGCAAGTGTAGCCCCCTGGGTGTCTTAGCTTCAGAGTCTCACCTTGTACTGGCAGTTCTCCTGGTTCAGCTGGCTACCTTGACTGGTAAGTCCTGGAGTGCACAGCTTTAGGACTCCAATGATCTTCTGCAGCTCTTCAGGTTGCAGCTCTTCAAGGTCAAGGTTCTTGTCTCATGCCCAGGAAGAATGAGGGACATGGACAGCCAGAAGGTGAGAAAGCAGGATTTGTTTAGGACAGAAAAGATCCCACAGTGAGAGAGGGCCCAAAGGGGTTGCCCATCTGGGTCCGAAAACCTATATATTTGCTTATATAGCCCTAAGTTCAAGCCAAATGGCTAGCACTAGCTGTGAGCTGTAGCTGTTCTGATTGGCTAATATTAAGGTAGGGACCTAATGGTGAGCTGATTGGTTGCTTTTCAATCCCAGAAGTGAGTACCTTAGCTCTAGCTTGAGAGGCTTGCAGGGAGTTTACCAGTGCTGACCTGAGAGGCCTGCTGGGGGTTCACTACATTGCTACCAGAGGACCCTCCTGTCTATCTACTTAACCTTTCTCTAGCTATCTCCTGTCTCAGCAAAGGAGTTTAATTAAGCAAAAATTATTTTATATTGTAGAGGAATGCATAGCAAATACTAGGAGGATCATGAATTTCTATATCTCCAATTAATAATGTTTTACTATAATAGGATAATAAATTTATAGGATGGACTGATATACTCATCACGTTACTTTTGTAAAAACTGGAGTCATATGATGAATTTATTTGTAGAGTTGAGTTAATTTTTTTTTCTATTTACACCTTGGTATATATTTCCTGGTAAAGGAGCAAGAGATTTACAAAGTGCCTTAAGTAGAAGTGTGTAAGGTTGTTACAAAGTCTGTGAGATGGCCACAATGTTTGACTTCTCTTGAGTGAAGCTGGCATCAAAGTACCTAGATACTCATAAAAACCGAGAAAGATACAGAAGATACAGAAGTTTATACCTCTACAAACATCTTAGCAGAAGGCAGGCTGCTTTCAATGGGATCATGTGTGGAATAGATATGTGCAGTCCCCCAAATCAGTAATTTCTGCTGATGCAAAGAGTCAACCTTGGCCCTAGATGAGAATTGAACCTCACAAATGAGAGTGGAAACTTAGACAAGCACCTTCATTATTGGGAACCTTGACAATGTAGTAACACTGTCCAGACTGTTTACAATCCCATGATAAAAAACAAACAAACAAACAAATAAAAAGCCATACAACTACAAAGTCACTAATATTTTAATTATAGATATTTAGGGATCTATCCAGAGAAATATAGACTAAATGAAGTTACCATATTAGTAAATTATTAGACAATGTATATTTTAAATACCCATCATTTATTTTATTTGTAGTATTAAACATAATTTTCATATTTTTTTAAGTAGGTAAAATTAACCATTCATTGGCCTTTCTGAAATAACATTTCACACTCAGTTTACCATTAAAATTTTAATTTTGTCATAAGATTGTCAGTTGTTTATAGGTATAGTTTGTCTCTGTCTTTACTGTTGAACTCTAGTCTTTCAGCTAAACAAAGATAAATATAATAGCTTATAACTTCAAAACTTCATGATATATGCAAATATGTACTTTATTATAAATAAGATAAAAGCCTAAAAACTGTGACTTTAACAAACAGGTCAATCATAGTTATGTTTCTAGGGGGAAATATAATAACCTTGACATTCCAACTTAGCCCATGAAAAAAGATATGCAAGTTGGAGATACAGTAGGGAAGTTAAGGGAAAGTGTCTGTAAAAGCAAGGGAAAAAATGATGCATGCCACACATTTGACTAGGTCTTATAGTGTGGTTAAGAAAATTCTAATAGACATGTTCAAAGAAGGAAAATAGATGGAATTCATAAAATCCAGGAAAGCAATAACAAGAGATAGGTCTCCTGAGGTGCTGGCAGTGAAAATGAAAAGGAGACTATAGATACTGGACACATTGGAAACATGGGAGTGAGATGATGAGGCGAACATGGGTATGTCTATACTGGCGAGTCAGAGGAGTTGATGACAGAATAACAACCATTGTAAAAGATAAAGTAACCAAAAAAAAAAAAAATGAGGACTATTAAAAAAAAAGGAATTGAGCATGTTTAACAATTAAATGTCTTCATTATTTTAAAATATAATATTTTGCATGTTATTTTCTAAAAACAAAGTCTTATAGGCATGGTAGAGGGAAAGTGCTTCTTTCTGGGGCACACAAATAATTTATTAATCATTCAATCAACTGATTAATTTATTTACTGATTTTCTTATCTATCTTACATGTGAGAGAGAGAGAGAGAGTGTGCGCGCGCGCGTGTGTGTGTGTGTGTGTGAAATGGGGATAATAAAAAATACACCCAGCAGAAAGTAATCTCATTCAATGAGGAAATAAAAGAAAAAAGAAAACGAATTGAGGATAATGCAAGGTAGAGAGAATGATGAAGTGTGTGTGGGCGGGGCTGGGAGTATGAGATCCGTTTCATGCAACTTACAAAGAAGGTCCACTCTGATAAAGTTAAATGTGACAAAAGCTTTAAAGGGAATAAAAGAGCAATGTGTGCATATCAGGAGGAAATTTATACCAAATGGAAAGAACAAACATTATGATACTGGTGTGGGAATAAATATGTTTGGTGAGTGTGGTTAGCAGCAGTGAGGCTAAAGTGACTGACCCAAAGTGAATGAAAATAAGACTTAAAACATGAGAGGAAATCTGTAAGATGACCTTCTAAGCCTTTGGGAGATCTATGGATATTACTCTATGTAAGATTGAAAACCATAACATGGACTTAGCAGAACACTAATATATTGCCTAATTTTTAGCAGAATTACTCTGCCTTTGATTAGAAGTCATTCTAAAGAAGTCAAGAGTGGAAGCTCGGGGAAAAGCCAGGAGATTATTTTCATGGCACTTTTGATCTGCATGGTTGCTGATATAACATAGTGAAAAGAACCAGAATTGGGTTATGGTTTAAGGATGGAGGAGGGAAGATTTTCTGAAAGGAGTTACAAGATTTGGAAGAATGATGCTGCAATTTTGTGATGTGGAAAAGATGGAGAAGAATAGGTTTGTAGTGAAAAATCAACAGTTTTGTTTAGAACATATCAAATGTGAAATTATTATTAAATATACAAATGAAAATCAATACATATTTTGACACAAAAACCTGAAATTTAGGAGAAATTGTAGAGATGATACAAGAATAAGGAGTACTTAAAGCTGTGAGACTTAATAGGATCATAATGCTCTTTAGGTTTGGGTGTATATTTTAGTGGTCTTTTTTCATCATGACTTACCTCTGCTGTTTTTTTAATTTTTTTCATTCGAATACTCTAAACTCTTCCTGTGTATTAAGTAATTTATGTGGTATCCCAAAGCCTTCACATGATCACAATAATATATTAACAAATGTATAATCATATATATTGAAATTTTTTTCTCTGTTTTAAGAGGATTTTATTGTTTTAACTGTCCTCAGTTTATAACACAGTAAACAACTTCCTATGAAGTTGAACTTCCTATGAGCCTCCTATGAGCTCCAACTGTGTAATGTTTTCATAATATTACATTGAAAAATTAACCATTATTTATCAATATATTCGATTATGTATTGCATTTATTGAAATGAAATATATTCCTAATACAAAACATACAAACATCTGTGTATGTAAATATACAAACATAATTGTATGTGCATATATATATTTTCAGTTTGTTTTATAAAACTGTGATGTTTCACTTTTTTTTATTTTTATTTTTTTGAGTTGGAATCTCACTCTGTCGCCCAGACTGGAGTGCGATGGCCGCTCCCGGCCACCGCAGCCTTGACCTGCTGGGCTCTGGCTATCCTTCCACCTCAGCCTTCCGAGTAGCCGGAACTACAGGTGCGCGCTACCACGCCCGGC
>NW_007252949.1:1004082-1142473 GCF_000164805.1 Carlito syrichta
CTCACTGCCCAAGCGGGTCTCGAACCCGCGGGTTCAGGCAATTCACTCACCTCAGCCTCCTGAAGGCGCAGGATTACAGGCTGAGCCACCGAGCCCGGTTACATTTTTACCATTGATCTATGAGACATCCCTTCTCCATTTCATGCCTGTCTCCACCAGCAGTGGTTCTTATTGCTATTTCATTTCTCCTGATTACTCTTATGCTTGTATAGCTGTAGCCTATTGTTGCTCTAATAATTTATTTTCTTGTCTACTGGAGAGATTTTCTCTTTTTTGATCGAATAATTTAAATTTCCCTATGGTTCTTAGTCTCCTTTTGTATTTTTCACCATATTTTTCTCAGGTTCTATCTAAAATGTTCACTTCTTCAGTGGTGGTCTCTTATTCACTGGAACTTGTGAATGTTAAAAGTTCAAAGTTCACTCCAAGTATATCCTTTAGCTACTACTTAATGATACATATATTAATGCCTTTTTTGTGTGCTTCTTTTGTGAGTCTCAAGAATGGCTTGGAATTACTTTTGTAACTATTATTCTACCCTGAGCATTATCCTATAGCATGATGTTATTTTATTTTATTTTATCTTGTGGGTGGCAAGGGAAAGGAAGGAAAGAGCTATAAAAGCAGTGATTTTCCTCATTTTTCTAGATATGACAAGTTACATCCTATGTAATATTTTTCTGGGTAAATTAGTTCAGATACATTACTGTTTAAAACATACATGCTTTAAACAAAGAGACAACACAGATTAGTGGTTATGAGCTTGATCTCTGCATAAGGTAGACATACAGAAATAAATCCAGGGTAGGTGCAATCTGAAAGAACACATAGAAAGCTTCTGGAGTATGATAAGAGCCACATAACAACAGTAACTATAATAATGATAATATCAACTGTAATAGCAACTATAAATTAACTGCAAAAAAAGGAAAAGATTAAGCAAAATGATAAAAGCTGACCAATGAAGATAATCATAAGACCATTGAAAGAAAGATCAGGATCATACATCTCTGTATGATATGATATTAAATATTATGGGTAACTTCATGATTTCCTCAGCAAAAAATAAAACATATCTATATTAAGGACATTTCTTCATGAATAATGATGTGTCTGGTTTTCATATATTTATTATGTAGCCAATTTAAATGTGATTTAACTGAAATGTTGAAGTAATTTTAGACATTTAAATTATTAGTGATTTAGCTATAATATTCTCTAAAGCCTGGTCACAAGTTGCAATAGTTATTTGCTTTTTATAGACGAGAAAATGACCTAATGATTTCCAGTCTCAAATGGTCACAAATCTGGCAGAAATTCAAGGCCTTACCCATGAATACAGTGCTTCACAATGCTTGGAAAATATTTGTTTTTTATTGGTGGCATATAAAATATCATTGATAGTGGTAGAGACTTTTATATTCCTGTAAAGCCTTAGGAAAAAAAACACTTTATTTTGCCAGATAACACTGTTGGTGCACTGCCTTTAAAGTCTTTTATATAATATATGATTTGATGTGCCTATGATGAATACATCCAATGCTTATGTTTAATTTTATGTTAAATTGCACAATTCCATAATTTTGAATTTTTTTTTTTTGAGTTGGAGTCTCACTCTGTCACCCAGACTGGAGTGCGGTGGCTGCTCCCGGCCACCGCAGCCTCGGCCTGCTGGGCTTCGGCGATCCTTCCGCCTCAGCCTTCTGAGTAGCCGGAATTACAGGCGCGTGCTACCACCCGGCTGATTTTTTGATTTATTGCAGAGATCAGGTCTTGCTGCCCAGGCGGGTCTCGAACCCCACGGGCTCAGGCAATCCACTCACCTCAGCCTCCCAAAGGCGCGGGATTACAGGCTGAGCCACCGAGCCTGGCTAATTTTGAACATTTTTATTAGAAAGAAACTTTTTCATGCCAAAGAAATCTTTCAAATATTTATTCATTTTATAATATGCTTACATATCTACTTTTGTATTTACCTTAAATCCATATAAATGGCAAAATAATCATCTCTTGCTTTTGCAGTCTAAGTTACTGGCATATCGTGGAATTATAAAGAGCAAAATGATCATCATAATGTTGATTTTTGCATTATTTCTAAAAATAATAAATGACTTCAGTATACAATAGGTATATACCTATTATAGATGCAGATGTGGACTAATACTGACATAAATAATTTATTAGAGATAGCTCTCACTAAAAGATGGAAGAATAGGACCCTCCAATGATTGTGTCACTATAGTAACAACTAACAACATGAGAAAATACCTTCACAAGACCTAAGAAAATCAGGTGAAAGATCAGTACATGGGTAGAGCAAAATAATAAGATTAGACACATTAAAGGATGTGACAGGATGTACAGACTCATTTCTTGCCTTACCCTTCCTCCAACCTCAAGCAGTGCAGCATGGACAGAGACTCTGCTTGACAGAAGGAGAGGCAAATATTCATAAGACTTGTTAGGGTATTCAGTACCAGTCTCACCACAGTGAAAGACATCACCGGGCAGTTCTCCCTGGCCCTTTATTCCAGGTTTGTACCCACGGTGGCACTTTTAGATCTACTGTGGTGTCAGCAGAGAATCTACCATCTAGGCAGAACAAAGCTGATTCTCATCCAGCTTCACTGCTTGCCAACTCAAGTGGCCTCCATCTCCAAAAACATTTTAGTGGCAGACAGGATATAGAGGCCAGGTTCCTTGGGTGAGCTCTTACACTGTGCTTCTCTGGGAGACTATAATCTTTGGGTATAATCCAACACAGCATCAATTGTGACAGCCATGGAATTCCTTGCTTCCCCCTCCTTAACCCCAGGCAGCATAGAGAAAAGATAATGTATTTGCCTTGAAGAAGGAGAGAAAGGTGAGTGAAGGGCTTTCCTTTGGAACCCTAGGAAAGCTCTCTGGTATTCCCAAGATCCATCCTTGTCAGAGTCTTGAGGTTATGAGGGAGTTGCAATGAACTTGAACTTAGGGCATTCTTTATTGTTATTATGGCTGTAATAATCACAGGCATAGAGAACCTAACAACGTGTATTCAATTAATTTCTTAAAGGCCCTCTAAGAAGGATGAGTACAAACAAGCCAAAATGCAAATACTTGCATTCTGGATTCTTCTATGACTAGATATCAACATATGTTCACAAACATTAATAACAATCAATAAATTATGACCTCATCAAATGGACTAAATAAGGTATATGCAAACTCAGACAGAAAATTCAAAATAGCTATTTTGAGGAACCTCAACAAACTTCAAAAACACCAAGAAAGAATTAAAAATTGTATTAGAAGAATTTAAGTAAAATATTAAAATAATAAAAGTAAATCAAACAAATATTCTGGAACTAAAAAAATGCAATGGATGACCAGAAGAATGTATTAGATGGTCTCAACAGCAGAACTGATAAAGCAGAAGAAGGTATCAGTGAACTAAAAAAAATGAACTATTTGAAAATACACAATCAAAGGAGAAAAAGAGTGAAAAGAATAAAGATTAAAAAGTAAACTAACAGTATTTTGAGATATCCTCCAAAGAAAGAATGTGTGTCATTGACATTCAAGAGATAGTAGGGAGCTCAAAAGAGATAAAGCACTTATGCAAAAAACAATAACAGAAAACTTTCCAAATATAAAGAAAATCATAGGTATTCAGGTACAGTAAAGTCAAGAGTGACAGTGATGGTTAATATTAGGTGTCAACTTGACTAGATTAAGATTGCCTTGGTGACTGGAGAAACATTGTTTGTGAGTATGTCTGTGGGTATTTCCAGAGAAGATGGACATGTGAGTCACTGGGCTAGGAGAGGAAGACTCATTCTCAATGTGGGCAGACACCTCCATCTGGATTCCAGAGTGGCCATGACAAAGCAGATGAAAGAAGGAGAATAAGTAGCTTGCTGAGTTTCCTTTCCCCTTCTCTCTCCCTTCCCTGGCAGGATGCTTTGTTTCTTCTCTTCCTGACTTTGGAAATCGGACTCCAGATTCTTCTGCCTTTGGACTCTGGGACTTGCACTAGTGGCCTCTCAGGGATCTTAGGCCTTTGACTTCAGACAGATAACTGAAGTGTCAACTTTCCTGGTTTTGAGACTTTTGAATTTGGAGTTAGCTATGCTACTGGCTTTTCACATTGCCCAGTTTGCCTATATCTTGTAACTTTGTCTGTAAACATGTAAGCTAATCCTCCCTAATACATTCTTATATATGTAAATGCTAGAAGTTCTGTAGCTCTACAGAATAGTCACCAATTAGATTAAACCCAAATAAAACTATGTCAAGATATATGAGGGAGAAATCCACCTTCCCCCCAACAAAAAAAATGAATTATTTTTTGGAGAGTGGACTCCTTGTAGTACAGGCTTCGTCCACTAGGTGAGTGTGTTCTAGGAACCAATTAGCATCAGAGTACCAGCTAGCATTGGTGTGAGAGTGCATTTGACTTCAGTGAATTTTTTTGAGATTCTTTCAACATGTTTGCTCATTTCATAATGGGTGATTTACAAGTACACCTGCTCACACCATGCTGTTTAGCAGTTTTTGAACCAAAACAGCATGACCTTCATGCCTCACACTCCCTATTCACCGGATCTCCCCATGAGATAATTTTTTGTTTGCTTGTTTCTTTGACTTAAAAAAAAGATGTCCTCAAAGGGAAACGATTTACTGATGTGGAAGAGGTGAAACAAAAAACAGTAGAAACACTGAAAGGAATCAAAGTTGATGAGTTCAAAACTGTTTTGAACAGTGAAAAAAGCATCTTGTAAGTGTGCTGCATCAAACAGAAAGTACTTTGAAGGTGACAGAAGCTTAAACACGTAAAAATAAATAAACAATTTTTAATAAATAAATCCCAGTGTTTTGGGGTCTCCCTTCATATATTAATAAAACTCAGAGGGCAAGGACAAAGAGAGGATCCCAACAGCATCAACATGCCAGTATGAATGTTATATGCCAAGTTCACATAGCAGTAGACTTCGTGATGAAAATTACAAAGACTAGAAGAAGTGAGATGGCATATTCAAGGATTGATAGAGAAAACAAAACAAACAAACAAAATAAAAAATTACTAACTCCTTATCTATCAGTAATACCTTAAAACCAAATGAACTAAATTCTCCAATTAAAAGACACAAAATTGTGTAATTGATTTATTTTTTTTTTTAAGATTCAACTCTATGCTGCCTACAAGAAACTCACTGGACCTAAAAAGATACATATAGATTGAAAGTGAAAGAATGGTAAAAGACATTCTATACAACTATAAACTAAAAAAGAAAAGGAGTTGCTATATTTTATAGCACATAAAATGGAATGTGGCAACCCCTTTGGGTCCCCTCCCACTGTGGGAGATTTTCTGTTCTCTCCATAAATCTTGCTTTCTCAAAAAAAAAAAAGGAATGCAAGTAAAACTTCCAGGGCATACTTCATTAATAAGTGTATCTGATCTCAAATCAGGTGAAATGGGGACAAAAGTGAGGCCCAAACTTTACCTGTACAGTGACCACTTGTTTATATAACTCTAAATTGCACCCCCACATCTTTAAAATACACATAAATAAAAAAGTTTTAAAATGATAATAAAAGAAAAAGATGGAAACAATATAAAGATAAAGAAGTCACAATAGCAGGTGAATATAACAATCGTAAATATATATGCACCTAATGTTGGAGCACCTAAATGTATAAAACAAATATTAACAAAACTAGAAGGAAAGATTGACTGCATTAGAATAATAGTGAGTTTAAACCCCACTTTCAGCAATGAACAGTTAATTCTAACTGAAAATCAACAAAGAAATGTTGAACTGAAACTGTGTTTTAGACCATATGGACCTAACACACGTTTATAGACCATTGCATTCAATAGCTACAGAATACACATCCTTCTCAACAACACATGGAAAATTCTTCAGCATAGACCGTATGTTAGACCACAAAACAAGTATTAACATATTTTAAGGCCGTCTGTGGCTCAGCCTGTAATCCCGCGCCTTGGGAGGCCGAGGTGAGTGAATTGCCTGAGTCTGCTGGTTCAAGACCCACATGGGCAACTGGGCAAGACCTCATCTCTACAATAAATAAAAAAATTAGCCGGGTGTGGTAGCGTGCACCTGTAGTTCCAGCTACTTGGAAGGCTGAGGCAGAAGGATCACTGGAGTCCAGTGGGTTGAGGCTGCGGTGGCCTGGAGTGGCCACTGTACTCCAGTCTGGGTGACAGAGTGAGACTCCAACTCAAAAAAAAGAAAAGCATATTTTAAAAGGTGAAATTATACCAAGGATCTTTTTTGACCACAATGAACTACAACTAGAAGTCAATATCAAAATGAACTTTACAAACTGTACAAATACATGGAAATTAAAGAAAATGCACATAAACAACCAATGGATCAATGAAAAAATTCAAAAAAGAATTTAAAGATTTCCTTAACATAAATGAAAATGGAAACACAAATATCAAAACTTAAGACATACAGCAAACACAATTTCCAATGAGAAGAGTATAACAATAAATGCCTGCATCAAAGATGTTAAAAAATCTCATAAAACATAATATACACTTCAAGGAAGTAGAAAAACAAGAGCAAACTAAAAATTTGTAAAAGAACAAAATAAAAAATATCAGAACAGTAATATAGGAAACCTATAAAAACAACTTAAAAGATTTGAAAAGGAATTGGTTTTTAAAAAGGTAAAATAAAACTTTAGGCTAATTATGAAAGAAAATAAATGAAATCAGAAATTGAAAGGGAGACATTACAACTGATACCATAGAAATATAAGGAACATAAAAGACTATTTCAAAAAATTATACACCAAAAAAATTGGAAAACCTAGAATACATGAATATATTCCTGGACAAATACAGTTTATCAAGATTGAATAATGAGTAAATTGAAAAACTAGCTGGGCGCGGTGACTCAGCCTGTAATCCCACGCTTTGGGAGGCTGAGGTGAATGGATTGCCTGAGCCTGCGGGTTCGAGACCCGCCTGGGCAACTTGGCGAGACCTCATCTCTACAATAAGTCAAAAATTAGTCGTGCGCGGTAGCTTGCGCCTGTAGTTCCAGCTACTTGGAAGGCTGAGGTGGAAGGATCGCCGGAGCCCAGCAGGCTGAGGCTGCAGTGGCCGGGAGCGGCCACTGCACTCCAGTCTGGGTAACAGAGTGAGATGCCAACTCAAAAAAAAAAGAAGTTAAACAAGCCAATAATCAAATGAGATTAAAGCAGCAATATTAAAAAAAAGTGTCTCATTAAAGAAAAGCCGAGGACCTAATGGTTTCACTGAAGAATTCTACTGAAAGAAGAACTAGCTAGTATCAATTTACTTAAACTATTACAAATAATTGAAGAGTAGAGACTATTTTCATTCTAATTCTAGGAAGCCAGTTTTATGGTGATACCAAAATCAGATAAGAACACATACACGTAAAAATTGATAGGCTAATATACCTGATAAATATAGATGCAAAAATTTTCAACAAAATTCTATCAAACCAAATTCAATAATACATTATCATGCATCATGGTCCAGTGGGAATCTTCCCAGGGATGAAAAAATGGTTTAATATATACAAATCAATAAAAGTAATACATCACATTAACAGAATTAAAGACAAAAACCATAAGATTATTTCAACAGAGACTTAAAAATTGTTGTTAAAATTCAACCTGCCTTCATGATAAAAACTCTCAACAAATTATATATAGAAGGAACATACCTCAACACAATAAAGGCTATATATTACAACCTCACAGCTAACAAAATACTGAACTGGGAAAGTTGATAGCTTTTCCTATAAGATATGGAATAAGACAAGGATGACCAGTATCACCACATTTGTCCAACATAATACTAGACATTTTATCCAGAATAATTAGGCAAGAGAAAAAATAAAAGGCATGCAAGTTGATAACAAAAAAATCAAGTTGTCCCTGTTTGTAAATGACATAGCCATGTCACTTATGTAGAAACTATGGAGATCATACCCAAATCTTGTGAACTAATAAATTAAGTAAAGTTGCAGGATACAAAATCAACATGCAAAAATTAGTATTATTACTACACCAGTAGCAAAGTGTCTGAAAAAGAAATAAAAAAGGCAATCCCATTTAGAGTAGCTACAGTGAAATTCCTAGAAATAAGCTGAACCAAGAAGATGAAAGAAATCTATCATGGAAATTATAAAACATTAATAAAAAGAATTGAAGGGGACACATATAAATGGAAAGATATCCTATGTCCATGTATTGGAAGAATTAATATTGCTAAAATGTTCATAGTACCCAAAGTGATCTACAGTCAATGTAATCCCTATAAAAATACTAATGACATTTTTCACAGAAAGATAAAACAGGAATCTTAAAATTTTTATAAAACTACAAAAGACCCCAATAAACAAAAAACTCTTCAGTAATAAAAAACAACAAAGATGGAAATATCATCCTACCTGAGGCAAAATACACTACAAAGATATAGTGACCAAAACATCATAGTACTGGCATAAAACATACACATAGATCAAGAGGACAGAGTAGAGAATCCAGGAATGACTCTATGAATTTATGGCCAACTGATTTTTGAAAAAGGCACCAAGAATATTCATTGAGAAAAAAAATTATTTAATAAAATATGTGGGAAAACTGGAATCTACATGCAGAAGAATGAAACAAAACACCTATCTCTCATTACATACAAAAATAAATTCTAATGTATTAAAGACTTAAAAGTAAAACCCAAAACTATAAAACTATTTAAAGAAAACATGAGGATAAAGTGAATAAAAGGAATAGATAGTTCTCAAAATAAGACATACATAAATAAAAACTCAACATCACTAATCATCAGGGATATGTAAATCAAAAGCACAATGAGATATCACCTTACTCCAGTTAAAATGATTATTATCAAAAAGACAAAAATAAATGCTGGTGAGGATGTGCAGAAAGGGAAGAAATTGTACATTGCTGGTGGAAATGTAAATTAGTAGGGTCATTAATGAAGACAGTATGCAGTTCCTCAAAGAATTAGAAAGTCAACTAACCTAAGATAAAAATATATAGTTACTTGGTACAAATTCAAAAGAAATAAAATCAGTGTGTCAAAGATATATATGTACTTTTATGTGCATTGCAGTGTTGTTCACGGTTGCCAATATACGATTATGAGATCAACCTAAGTGTCCATTTCCAGATTAGTAGACAAAGCAAATTTGGTATATATTTGTACAATGTAATACTATACAGCCATCAATCAGAATAAAATCCTATCACTTGTAGCAACATGGATGAACCTGGATGAAATTATGTTGTGTGAAATAAGCAGGGCATGAAAAGACAAACACCACGTGGTCTTACTCAAATATGAACTTTCAACCATTCATCTCATAGCTGTAGAGAGTAGAATAGTATTTGCCAGGAGCTAAGAAGTGCAGGGAGATGGGAGGAAGGTGGACCCAGTAGGGTTACTATAATCCAACAATAATAAATTTTATATTTCAAGATAGCTCTAGACGAGAGTACTTTGAATGTTATCACTACAAAAATGATAAATGCTTAGTAATAAATATGCCAAATTCTGATTTGAATATTATGCAAGGTATGTATGTATTGAAACATCACAGTGTGACCCTTAATTATGTACAATTATTATGGGTCAATTCTAAATAAAATATAATTAAAAAAGTAAAAATAAATAGTCATTTAATAGATGGAGATTTAAAGAGTCCAATTGCCTGAAGCAGCAAAAATCTTGCCCTGTCATTTGAAGTAAATATATTTACTAGGAATGTCTGAGTTTTGTACATTAACATTACTATAAAATTCTAGCTTTGAGGTCAGGCTTGGTGGCCCCGTCTGTAATCCTAGCACTTTGGGAAGCCAAGGCGAGTGGATTGCCTGAGCCTGCGGGTTCGAGAACAGCCGGAGCAATTGGGCAAGCCCTTGTCTCTACAATAAGTAAAAAATTAGCCAGGCAAGGTAGCCTGGGCCTGAGGCGGAAGGATCATTGGAGCCCAGCTGGTTGATGCTGGGGTGGCCGTGAGCATGCCACTGCACTGCAGCCTGGGAGAGGGAGTGAGACTCCAGCTCAAAAAAAAAAAAAAAAAAAAAAAAGGAAAGAAATAGAAAATTCTAGCTTAATTTGGCAGTAAAAGAAATAATGTCATCTAAAATAATTGTCAAAATACAAATAAAGAGCAATTCTGCAATTCAGATAAACTAGATAATTGTTTTTGTTTTCGTAATTGTTCTGTTACCATGTATGCTGTATATTATATATAATAGAATATATAAAAATGCCATCTGTTTGCTTAGTTTTATTATCCCTCCATGGGGCTTTTCTTTCTCTTGTTAAAAATATATTTCTTCCAGGATTGCAGACCAGAATTCATTAATTTTATTCCTAATATCTGTACTCTACCTCCCATTTGGAACATTTTCTGTTTTGGTAGGCAACCTGCCTTCCTTCTGTGCTTGTGATAGATTAAGTTCAGTCTTGAAAAATTGATAGCTAAAGTTTTCTAGATTCTCACTCTTTATACCTTTCAAAGTTTCTATTTCTAAGCATAGTAGCTAATTTCCTGAACTTCATAGATTTTTCTTTTGTTTGTTTGTTTCTTTTCTTTTTTTATTTTTATTTTTTTTTTGAGTTGGTGTCTCACTCTGTTACCCAGTCTGGAGGGCAGTGGCATGATCCAATCTCAATGTATCCTCAACCTCCTAGGCTCAGGTCATCCTTCTTCTTCAGCTTCCTGAGTGGCTGGAACTGCAGGTGCACATCACCACAATTGGCAAATTTTGTAGAGACAAGGCCTCACTCTGTTGGCAGGCTGGTCTCAAACTCCTGGACTCAAGCAATCAACTCACCTCAACTTCCCAAAGTGCTGGGATTACAAACTGAGTCACAGCCTCCAGCCCAGTTTTTTACAATTTGTTCTATTTGTGAGTTGCAAAACATTACATTATGGATGACAGATTCCCTTATTGTCAGAATCAGGCTACTGTCTTTCTCTGAGGCCAATCAAACAATCTTGCCCAAGAGGATGTACGTGTGATGCTTTTTGGCCCATTATTAACCAGTGCTTCCACATCTTGCATTTATCTATTTCATCTGCCTTGAACCATCTCAAGGTTGCCTCTTTGTGAATGTGTTACTTTCTCAGAAAATACCTTCCCTAAATAACCTATGTCACTGGTTCTCTCTTGTTACTTCCAGTCATTCTGTATCACATTATCTCTTTTTATTTTGTCATCTCCATATCAAATATTATATTATTATATGGAATGTTTCATTATGTATATTCTTTATTGCTTGTTTCTCTCTAATTAAAATAGGTGCTACTTATGAACTAAAACTTAGCCTTTTATTTTCCCCAAGACAACACTTCTGGGTTCTCAAGTTCTTAACTAGATGAAGTAATTAATTAATGCAAAAATTGTCACTACACCAATACATCTTCATAATCTCTTCAAGCAAATTATATAATAATAACATTGTTCAATATTTAAGACTTTGGAAAATTTAACATAATTTATCAGCACATAAATATTGTCTGTCAATTATATAAAACTCTAATAAAGGTGGGATTTTTATACTTATGTAACTGTAATATCATTTCAAATTTACTGCACAAAATCAGAATTATCTTCACTTTATTTTTAGTAGTCAGTGCATTTCACAATGCAAAAATATAACAATTCTAAACTAAAGATAATATGTGTTGCAGTACCATACATTAGTTTTATACTTTACCAACTGTTTTGATTCTTGTTACTGGAATTCTCTGAGGCACCTATACCAAATATTATTACTGTCCTAATTAATTAGATTACACTACTAATTGTTTAAGGATGGCCAGTGAATTTGCATCTTAGGTTGATTGCAATATCTGTGGAATATATTTTCAGCAGCACTGTATCCATTTTATGTAATTTATTCAGTCTCCATGGTTTAAAGTTTTATGGTCTCAATAAAAGTTTTATTCTTTAGCATGTTTATGTCTATAGATTTAAATTAAAAGGATATTTATTTTCTTTAGAAAACAGATGAATCCAGGAGATACATATAATTTTGACATGGGACAAAATATAGTTTTAACCTACAGTTGATCTTAATCCAATTGTTTTAGTAATATTCCTTTCTCATCTCTAACTGTGTTTGCTGATTGTCTTGATTTCTCCCTTAAATTGTTAAGGTTTTTATAAAAGCTAACTGGAGACTTCATAATCCAGACAAATGTTACAATTTAATTTTATGTTTAAAAACAAAATGCCCCAGGCCCCAAATTTTCAATATGATTTTCTGCAGAAACCACTTTTTTCTTAAAAAGGAACTAGACATATTAACACTTAAAGTTTTATCTTTAAAACTATTTTTCCTGGGGTCCTCTATATCTGAATAAGTACTGAAGCCAAAAAAGTCTTTTGGTTGGTGAAAAAAAAAAAAAGTACATATAACTTGGAAATTGAATGGTGCTGATCTTTGTTGTTTTGTCTCTAATGTGAACTGTGTAAGACTAGCCAACACTGCTTCTGTCCACTAACAGCTGCTGTCTATTAGCATGCATCAAAATCCTCTGTTTTCAAATATGTACCCTTGGCTACCCAAATGTATTATGCTGGACTATAATCACCTTTTCATTCTGTTCTTTTATTTTATTTTCTCTCAAATCAACTTTGTGTTCTCTTTTTCCTATAATTTTAGTTTTGGTTGTTTTTAATCCACACTGTCATTCTTTATGGATTCTATCTATTTTCTTGATTTACACATTATTTTTGTGCTAATGCATCAGGCATTCGTCAGTTCTACTCTTTTACCAGGGACTAATCCCATATACACATACAATATCCATAATAGTATCCTAGATCTGCCTATGATTTTAACAGTTTCTTTCAAGATGAACAGAAACACACAAAGGGACTATTCCAAAGGCATCCTACAGAAAATGAAGAGTCTCATCCATCACTGCCCAGCTGCCACTCCTTAGCAAAACTTTGCTGCTTTCAACTACCTACGCATAATCTTCAGAGTGCTGATTTTATGGAGTCACATGATTTTGTTAGCATGCAATTTTGTGATACAATTTTATTTCTGCAGCTATTTAATAACCTTCCAAATAATGATAAACAGCATATTGGGCTGCCTTTTAGACTGGCACTTCTTGTTGATACAGTCCACATTGTGATATAAAATATAGCTGAATATCTCTGGTCCCCCTTATTTTAGCAGCCATTGGCCATTTTACCACAGCATTCATTCTTACAAAACTATAAAACAAAAGTGTTTCCAAATTAGAGTGACTAGTGCATATTTCATTGAGTAAAGGGTACAAAATAACATGCAAACTGTGTGTTGTTTTTAGAATGGATGATTTATTTGATGTTGATTTATGAGGGCAAGTTTTTTTGTTTTTGTTTTGAGTCAGAGTTTCACTCTGTCACTTACGGCCACAGCAGCCTCGATCTGCTGGATTAAGGCGATCCTTCCACTTCAGCTTTCCAAGTAGCTGGAACTATAGGTGCATGCCACCACGCCTGGATAATTTTTTGATTTATTGTAAAGATGACATGTTGCCAAGTTGCTCATGGGATCAGGCAATTCTCTAACCTTGGCCTCCAAAAGTACTGGGACTATAGGCGTGAGTCATCACACCAGGTCGCAAGTGTTTTTTATTCTATTCCCTGTAGTATCCCCATTATGTAAAGCAGTACTAGTCACAAATAAGTCATTCAGCCGGGTTCTGGTGGCTCAGCCTGTAATCCTGCGACTTTGGGAGGCTGAGGTGAGTGGATTGCCTGAGCCCGCGGGTTCGAGACCCGCCTGGGCAGTGAGACCTCATCTCTATAATAAATCAAAAAATGAGCCGGGCGTGGTAGCGCATGCCTGTAATTCTGGCTACTCGGAAGGCTGAGGCGGAAGGATCTCCGAAGCCCAGCAGGTCGAGGCTGCGGTGGCCAGGAGCGGCCACTGCACTCCAGTCTGGGCGACAGTGAGACTCCAACTCAAAAACAAAACAAAACAAAACCAAAAAACAAATAAGTTATTCAAGATATTTTTAAGTGAATAAATGTGAATTAATGAAAATAATTTTCTGATATTTGCCATTTTCACAATACTGATTATTCATTCCTTCTTTAGCTCATTGTGGCTTCTAAACCAGCCTTTCAAGAAATTAAAAGAAGTTATTTGGTCTTCAAAGACTGATACCTTTTTCAGCTCTGAAAGACTCTATTTATATAAACCTTAACCAAAACCTCATATTAGTACCAGTTCTATGTATTATAAATAGGTTTCTGTAGACATGCCTGTTAGTTTTCAGTTTCAAAATCTTTTGCCTCTATACTTCTTACAGAAACTTTTCCTCCAAGATCATCTACCTCATTAGTAAATGAGAATTACTAGTCATGAAGACAATGTCAAATCTTCAACTCAACTAGAGTAGCTTTTAAATTGTATTTATTGGAAAAACTTCAACAAAACAAAGTTCACTTCAAGTGAGTAAGCATTAAAAATATTTCAAATAGTCCACTAGGTAAAATCATGTATTATTCCACTTTGAACCTGAGCTAGATCTGAAGAATCCATTGGACTTCATTTTTGAGTTCTGACAAGTTGAAATTTTATTTCTAATCTAAAAGGTTTAGCATAGATAACCATTATTACCGTGTTTGATACACTAATTAAAATAACATTTTTTCCATTAGGAAACCCTGAATATCCAGACAACTAAATATCATTTACAACTGAAAACTATTAATTGGTAGAGCATTCCTTAAAGAAGAAAAATCTATATTCACCTCTTTACCAAAAAAAAATTATATAGTAATATCTGTATTTTGATACTGATTTTGTATCCAAAGAATACTTTAGTTTTTCCTTCAATCAACTACCTTTTTCCCTAATTCTTATCTCAATCCACAAGGAGGAAAGACTTTCACCCATGCTTATGTTTCTCCAGTTTTTAATCAATTCCATTAAAAAAGAGAACTACTGATAGGTATGTAGTGGTACCTCATCACTGATTAATTTTTGTGTCCTTCATAACTAATATCCTTGAACATCTTTGTTGTACTTGGGTAAATATTTTGTCATGGAAAGGTTGAGTCAATAGTATATGTATGTTTATGTTTTCTGCAAAGATGTTATATTTTATACAAATATTTTTACATTTTCATCAGTTGAATATGAGTTTCAGTTGCTCTACTTCCTGTGCAATACTTATGATCAATCTTTAATTTTAATCATTCTAATGAACATACATTGGTATCTCACTGTTGACTGAATTTGCAATATTTTTGACTCATGCTGGTAAGACTGTTTTATGTGTTTATTTGTCATTCATATATCTTCATTAGTGAACCATCTATTCAAATTATGTGTCCAGTTTTTAAAATAGTTATTTTCACATTGGGGATACCATAAAATAGACAGATTGCTTTGGAGAGAACTAGCATTTTAACTGCAATGAGTCTTATGATGTAGAAACTCAATATAGCACTCTTTTTAAAAAATGTCCCATAATTTTACTCAGCAAATTGATTTTATTTGTGCATTCTGAGTACAAATTTTGCATATATTTCATATAAGTATTTCTTAGACTGAATCCTGCTATGTTGCTCAGGTTGACCTCAAACTTCTGGGCTCTAGTAATTCCTCTCACCTCAGCCACTGGAATAGCTGGGACTACAGGTATGTGCCAACATACCACACTAAACATATCATACTTTTACTAGTGTTAATAATAGTGTATTTTTACTTCAATTCCTAAATGCTTTTGTATTATATGAATTTTAACTTTATATTGAACTTGTATCTTACAAATATGGCAAATAAAATTATTAGATCTATTAGTATTTTTGTAGGTTTGACAGAATTTTCTATATAGTTGATCAAATATTCTGTGATTAAAGATAGTATAATTTCTTCCTTTCCTATCTATATGTATCTTTTTTCTTGTTCTACCTTGAGAAGAGCCATGAAAAAGGAGAGAAAGATTGCTTGAATCTCTAAGTTCCTATTTCTTGATACTCAATTTGAAATGTTGTTAGTAGCTTGATATTCTTTCTAGCTATAAGAGCAAATCTATTGCATTTTAACTTAGTTGTTTGAGTTTGGTTTTCTAAGAAGTTTTAATAAATGCCCCAATTTAAAAGAAGGCAATATTTCTGCCTCTTATTGCAATGATACTACATTCACAATATCCACTGGAACATTACCCTGGGAACCCTCAGGACAATGTTAATTTTCACCACTTTTGTGTGACTGTTCTTGCAGCTGACTAAAAGTTGTGTCCATCCTCCCACCCTAGATGTATATGACTTTTCCCATAATTTGGGAAAAAATGCTAAGCTCTTGGCAAGTAAAGAAGAAAAAAAATGCAAACATTTTATACATAGAAATGATAAGGCAGCCAGAAGGTCTGTGTTATGATACATGTTGGGATAAGTTTGAGTCCATAAAGGGCCCACAGGCTAAGTAAAGATAGATCATGTCAGATTTAACAAGCATAATGGAGCTTTGATTACATCATTGTGCAGGGAGAAGACATTGAGGGTTGTACTTAAGAGCATAGTGGAATATGATTTATGTTAAACTTTTAACTTTAAGGTTTAATGGAGAATGGATATCATGGCAGGAACAATGGGAGTAGGAAACCACCACTAAGCTTTGCAGAACACAAGCTGATCAGGATGGTGAACTATGATTCTATATAAATAGAATTGAAGAAAATTAGATTAACAGTTCTTTTCATGATGGATATAACAACACATGAATAATTTTTGAATTTACATGAAATAATTGAATGACTGGTGATGACATTTGCTGAAGTAGAGGAGAACTAGGTAAAAGGACAAAGATTGCTGTCTGTAACTTGTTGGGTTTCAAATGCTATTAGAAATGCAAGTGAAGGGATTATAAATGGAACTGGATATAAGAAATTAGAGTGCAGGTTAGAGGATATAGATATAAATTGGGAAATTGCAAACATATGACAATACTGAAAAAGAACATAAATAGAGAAGAGTAAGAAATCAACCTGGGCTCTGATAATTATTAGTAGGCTTGTGTAACAGAATAAGGAGTGAGTGATTCAGAATCAGAAAATTCAAGAGAGAAAAGTCTCATCTATATTAAACTAGACAATGAGACCAAGGGAACATTTTATTTCTTGACAACACTGAGTAGAGTGGATGACTTTTGTAGGAATGAGTTCAGCAGTGTGATAAAGAATTAAGTCATCTTGGGATAGGCAGAATATTGTCTGATTAAAAAATTCACTTCTTCCCTCGTTTTTGAATGTCAATATATATAGTTACAGTTATTTATGTTAAATATATATTCATCAGTTTGTTGATAGTGTGAAAATTCTTTACTTTCAAAGTATTATTTGCTCAATTCTTAGTATGAACTGTAGTAAATTATCAGAATCTAAATAATTATAATTATTAGAACCTGCAAAATCAATTTTTTTTTTTGAGTTGGAGTCTCACTCTGTCGCCCAGACTGGAGTGCAGTGGTCGCTCCTGGCCACCGCAGCCTCGACCTGCTGGGCTCTAGCGATCCTTCTGCCTCAGCCTTCCGAGTAGCCGAAATTACAGGCATGCACTACCACGCCCGCTAATTTTTTATTTTAGTGTAGAGATGAGGTCTTGCCTGCCCAGGCGGGTCTCAAACCCGCAGACTCAGGCAATCCACTCACCTCAGCCTCCCAAAGGCGCGGGATTACAGGCTGAGCCACCGAGACCGGCTAATCAAATTTGACATATCAAAAAAGTTAGGAATTCACAAATTCCTGATACATGTATTTTCCCAAGTCAATAACTTTAAGAAATGGAATGGAAAGCTAATATTTGCTTAGGTAGGCCTGTTTTGCTAAATTAACTACAGGTAGAGGTATGAGATTATAATGATTAGCTAAAACTAAGAATGGTCTTTACTGAGCAAATCACAGTTTTCACCATCTATTACTCCAGAGCCACAGGGAGAGATGGAATAGATATTAGGAATTCATATAAAATATATACTCTACAGAGCTATAAGAGATACACAATGGAGATACAAAACAGAAACAAATAATTGAATGGCCTATGTTGTATAAATTAGAATATTAGAATAACACAGGTAAAATGAAGATGTAAGTAGAAGCCACAATCAATGGTTGTGAGCAATTATCACTATGTAAGTGGACAGCAGAACAAAAACAAAAACTAGTTTAACATTGGAAAAATTAGGGTAGAATTCCTAGGAGGGAAAACAATAATTACATTATATGCTGCTATATTCTGCAATAAATCATGAGAACGGATGCTCCTAGTCCATGCATTCTTTAAAAATGTTAAATATTTCAGATTTAATTATGAAAGTAATAAATTCTTGATATTATTATCAATACTTTTGACATGGTTTTTATATACTTGGGAATTGAATATACCATTCAGTATGGAGAGGATGTATTATCATAATGCTGTTTGTCATCCTATACTCAGATGCCTCCAACTTCCTCCCACAAACACATTTTGCTTTGCTATTTACAGCAGCTAATAATGCAGTCAATAAGATCAGGATTAATTCTGGGAATTAGAGTTTGGGAGTAATATAAGGGATTTTGCAGCTGCCACTGTGTAGTCCTTTGTATAATTATAACTTTAATTTTGTTCTGCATTTCAGA
This sequence comes from Carlito syrichta, assembly GCF_000164805.1. Lineage (NCBI taxonomy): Eukaryota > Metazoa > Chordata > Mammalia > Primates > Tarsiidae > Carlito > Carlito syrichta. The sequence continues at coordinate 1,022,748 of NW_007252949.1, forward strand.
ACAAGAACTTTCCTTTTTTTCCCTAAATTATAAGAACTAAAGACTGTCCAGTTTTGACAAGTCATGTTATTATATTTTTAAAGACACTTTCTGGAATCTGTTCTTTAGTATCAAGGAGAATTGAGTGTACTAGTCCTTCGGGAGGCCTTTTTTATGATTCTTTTGTGTCTAAAAGAAATTATGAATAGTGTTTTCCTCATTTCTTTCATTTTCAACTACATTTTATAAGGCTGGATAAGCATAATTTTTTTCCAGCTGTTTCTATGGCTGATTTTTTTTTTCTTGAGCACAGTCTTTGCAGCACTGATTTCTAATTCATAGAACATTCAGTGCGTATTGTTCTTACTCAGTATGCATATTACTAAAAGAGTCTAAATTGGTTTTAGAAAGTTTAGGTACTTAAAACTCTGATGATGTGTACAAGCCTGTGGTAATCATTAAGATAAAAGAAAATGCAATTTTGCAAATGTTTTCTTTTAATTTTCTGCATTAGACCTCTTTAAAAAAATTTCTTAAAACAACAAAAGTAAATAATCTTTAATTGTACAGAATAGATTTGCACTGTGTTAGCAATAAGAAGAAAGCTTAAAAAGTCCAATGTGATTACATAAACATTTGGCATTCTTGAAAAGTCATTATTAAAGTAGTAACAATAGTAGTAACAATGATGATATCTGTGGTGCTATCAGAACAAACTTACAACTTCATTAAGTCAGTTCAAAATCTCTTTCCGTTTAACCTAAAGAGTGAAAGTGTAGATTATTTTTCTATTTTATTTTTCTTGATAAAGTATGATATACCATATGCAAGAGGGCTTTTTATCAATATTCCTGGTCACTAATAATTTAATTAAAGTCTTACCAATCTCTTCCCAGTATACCATTCCTACCAGCCCCACATTGATTTGACATTTCATTCCTTTCTTGTGTCCTCTTATGAGCAGGTATTCTCCATATTTTCTTTCATCACTTTTCTTTTTATTAAAAATGAATTTGATTTGAGGATGTGGTACAAAATCATTCCCTATGAGGTTAAAATGAGATAATCTATATAAAACAATTAATTTAGCACTAGTATATTGTATACATTAAATAAAATGCTAATATTATCTTGAAATTTTCTTTTTGCCTCCTTTTTAAATAAAAATACTAATCTTTTGTGCCGGTCCACATTCTATATCCTAAATACATGGTGGAATTCTGCAGATAATTTCAATAAAGAAATCTTATGGATAAAAATAATAATTTCAATAATGTATTTCAAGATTATCAAATACTTGGAGATATAATCTAAGAAGATCCCCATGGTTATCCTGGATAAACCTATGTCATCAAAATCCTGCATACACCTCACAGCCTCAGTTAGTTTCTGTGTTTTTCTTTGTTTAAAAACAAAGCAACTGCTCTGTGTTTTTCTTTGTTTAAAAAAATGTGAGAAAGATCCAGTAGAGCAGGAGAATTTGAATGTTTAATAGATTATGAGAAATTTTTAAAAATGGTAGTGATGGCATCTAAAATACTTGGGTAGGTATTTGAATAGAAATGGGACTACAATTTTAATTAGCAAGTGGAAAGAAAATAACTTTAGATACTTTCCATTTGTAAGATGAGAAAATGTCAACCATATTACTACTGTTTTCTAGATATATAGCAGTGATTAAAGTGCATTTGAAATAATCATGGATTATCAGAAAAAGTCAATAGGATTATTTGAGTTGGCAATAATATAGTTATAGTGATGTCATTATTATATCCAGTTTTCCACATTCTTTGTTGTTTGGCTTTTTCCAGCAGCACAGGATTTCTCTGGTTTAGGAATAGACAGACAGAAAGTTTGAATTCATCCATGAGTTGAAATCTGTTCAAATTGTGAAAGAAAATGACAGAGTGGTTAGAGAGTTTGTATTAATGGAAAGTTATTTTTGAAATGGTAGGCCAAAAAATCTGTGATTAATAATGAGAGACATAAAAAAAATGGATGCAGTATGAACAAGGTTAAAGAACACTTGAAGTAGAAAATATTGAGTGAAAACAGATGAAAAGATAAGAATTTGTATGCTGAGTGGAGTGGTAGCATGAGCAGTTTCAAGACGGAAGCAAAACAACTGGCAAAACTCTAGTTATACCTCTTGTAGGTGCATTTTATTATTGAAATCAATGAGAACATCTTTATATGTGGAAAAATGAATATTTAAAAGACCTGGGTTTAACAGGTTCCTGCATGGAAACTGAAACTGAAATCACTAGGGCAAGACATGAAGAAGACAACAAACCTTTAAGTCAAGTGAACATTTTTTTCTTCTTTCTCTCTTTCTTTTATTTCTGTTCTTTACTTATCTATTATTATTTAATAAATGAGATGAAATGCTTCTTATGTTGGTAAGAATGACTAATAAAAAAATGAAGCATGCTAGCCTCTTTGCTAAGTGGCAGAAATCCCAACACATCAGACATTTTTAGGAAACAGTAGATGCCAAAAGTCGATTTGGATAAAAGTGATCACATAGTTTATCAATCCTGCTTTCTGTACTGAGAGTAATAGGGGTACGAAAAAACACACAGCCATCATACAAAATTCCACAATGTAAAGTGCCATCAGGTAAAAGAAGAGTAAACATAGAGTGCACTCAAATAGATTGAGAACATAAGGAAGTTTACTCACCTGATGTTCACGTGGTAAGTTCTGTTAGGTGAAGAGATGTGATGGGATCTATAGTGGAACTGTGTGAACATTTTGAGGTTTTGGCTAATGAAAACAGGGTGATTATGAGAGAAACTCTCAATGTTAAAGAGATCACGTTGGAGAATGATGATTCTGAGCCAATAGAATGTTTCCTTTGACTAGAGTCATGGCAGATTAATGCATAGGATATACAAGTGAAACAGAATATAAGAAAATCATGGGATCCATATCGATTATTCCCCATTCTCAAGAGGACAGCTTAAAGTCATAGCAAGAACACAAATTTTGGCATCCTATTAACCTTGATTACAATCTCAACTCTTGCATGTATAATGGGTATGAGCTTAAAGGTCACTGTGAGGATTAGAAATAATAATTATAAATAGTATTTCGTTCCTGGAGATATTCTTCTTCTTGTTTTCCTACATTCTGAGAAAATCTATAGGTTCTGGAAACCAGACTACCTGTTGTTATATTGGCTCTGCCACCTGGACTATCTGACATTAATAAGTTTTGTAATTTTCAAAACTCTGTACCTGTTTCTTTTCTTAATCCCAGCAGCCTTTCTAGTTTATCTCCAGAACCACTAAAGTCCTCTCTCTGATTCTCATCCAGTGCTGGAGAGGTCAATTTTTAAAAAATTATTTCTTTTATTTGCCCTGAACACATAGTTATTTGTCCATGTTGTATGCAGAATTGCAAGGGTAACTTTTTTAAAATTTAGTTGGAGTCTCACTCCATCACCCAGTCTGGAGTGCAGTGGCACACTCACAGCCACCACAGTGTTGACCTGCTGCTCTGGGGTTCCTTCCACCTCAACCTTCCAAGTAGCAGGAACTACCATGCCCAGCTAATTTTATTTTATTTTATTTATTGTAGAGACAATGGCTTGCCAAGTTGCCTGGGCTTGTCTCAAACCAGTGGGTTTAGGCAATCCACTCGCCTTGGCCTCCCAAAGTGCTGGGATTATAGGTTGAGTCACTGAATCCAGTCAAGGGTTATTTTTAAGATATGCTTTAATTATTGTAATTATCACAGTGATTTTCTATGACCTAAGAAATACAAAATTCCATCTATTAATTCATTTTTGAATGAATTTTCTGAACTCTGAAAACATTTTTTGATATTTTCTATGAATGAGTGATTACTAAATGTTAACGCTGATGGAGCAACTGAGGTGTTTCTTAAAATACAAACATATGCATCAAACTCCAGACACTGAGAAGCAGAAAAATCTGGGTTTGGGGCCTGGATTTGTCATGTTAACAACATCTTAGATAATTGTGGTGCTTCTATTTATTGAGTATATTTTGGTCCTTAACCTACTATCATTTTAAAGACAAATTGAAAAGGTTACATTTTCCTAGTTTTGGAAAAAACGGATTCATTAATTCAGCAAACTCTCTTAAATTGTAAAGTTGCATTATTCCCTCCAATCCATGAGCATTTTTTGTGTGTTTCTTTCAATTCTTCATTGGGAATATACCCGGAGGAACACAAATCATTCTACAAAAAAGATACCTGCACATATATGTTTGTTGCGGCTCTATTCACAATAGCAAAAACATCGAAGCTGGACTGGATAAAAAAATGTGGTACATATACATAGAGGAATATTATGCAGCCACAAAGAATGACAAACATATGGTCTTGACAGCAACTTGGATGGATTTAGAGTTGATCATACTCAGTGATCTATCACAGAAACAAAGAACAGAGTAACATATGTTCTCACTCATAAGCATACCTTGAACAATTATAATACTATAAGAAAAGGATTAGCAGTAGTGGGAAACTGTCAGGCGAGGGGGGTGAGATTGGCAGTTGAGGGAAACTGCTAGGGGAGGGTGGGGCACACCTCATCAATAAGGGTACCTGCATAGTCAACATTTGTATACCTAACCCTGAATTGTACCCCACATCTTTACAATAAAAAAGAAAAGAAAAAAAAATTCTTCATTAGTATTTTGTAGTTTTCCTTGGAGAGATCTTTCACTTTTTTTGGTTAAATACATTTCTAAGTTACTTATTTATTTGTAACTATTGCAAATTAGATTGATTTCTTGAGTTCTTGTTCAGCTCATTAGGAATTGGTGTATAACAAAGCTATTGATTTTTGTATGTTGATTTTATATTCTGCAACGTTACTAAATTCGTTTATCAGTTCTAAGAGTTTTATTATGGAGCCTTTAGGTTTTTCTGTATATAAAATTATGTTGTCTACAGAGACAATTTGACCTTTTCTTTCTAATTTTAATGCACTTTATTTCTTCTTCTTGCCTCATTGCTCTGACTAGGGCTTCCAATACTGTGTTGAATAAGAGTGGTGAAAGAAGATGTGTTTGTCCTGCCATTAGGCAAATGCATACCAAAACCATTATAAGATAACAATCTCACTCGAATTAGAATGGATATTAGCAATAGGACAAAAACTAACAAGTGATGGCAATAACTCAGAGAAAGGAGAGCTCATATATACTGTTGGTAAAAAATGTAAATCAGTACAACCATTATGGAAAACAGTGTGGTAGTTTTAAAAAAAATCCCCTAAAAATTAAAAATAGAACTAGGATATCTTCCAGCAATCCAACCACTATTTATTCCCCAAACAGGACATCAGTGTAATAAAAAGATAAGTGCAGGCCCATGTTTATGATAGCGCTATTCATACTAGCTAAGATATGGAATCAGCTTAAATGTCAATCAAAAGTAAAGGAATAAAGAAAATGTGTGTATATGCAATGGAATATTATTCAGTCATAAAAATGAAATCCTATCATTTCTTAGCAACATGAACGAGTCTGAAGGATATTATGTTAGGCAAAGTAGGTCAGGCACAGAAAAATAAATACTGCATATTTTCACTCATATGTGAGAGCTAAAATGAAAATGAACAATTAAATATAGAGAGCAGAATTGTGGGTATTATAGGCCAGGAAGTTTAGGAAAGAGGAAAGGTCAGCTAACAGATATAAAATTATAGATATAAAGAATAAATGAGTTTTAGTAATCTGCAGTTGTGGAGGGTGAATACTATTAACTGTAATATACTGTATTTTCTCAAAAAGCTGGAAGAAAAGATTTTAAATGTTGATAACATAAAGGATGCATTTTGAAGGTGATGTATATGCTAATTACCCTAATTTGATCATTTCATACTTATACATGTAACAAAATATTACTCTAGTCCATAAATATGTACAAATAATACATATCAACTAAAAATAAAAGGATAAGCAAACTATATCATTAAGCCCAAATTCTGAAAGTATTATGTTTCTTAAGTTCTGCAAACTGTTTCTAGTTTCTAATAGCTCATAAATGTGTATGCCTCATGATCACAGAGTATAGAATTCATAAAACCTCATAAGAATGTTATCTTGCTATGAACTACATGTTCTCAAGAAAAATCACCAGAAGCTATAATATGATGAACAATATTTTATTCCTAAGAAGTTCAAAAAAGACAACTGAGAGAAATCTGATAGTATGTTAAATGTATCAGTATAAGAGAAGTTTTACAGCACACATTTGATTATTATGAAAGATTGTCTATTTTCCTCCAAAGTACCCAAAATTATCAATTTAAATTTATCCATCAGGAAATTAAAACTTGTAAAAGATAGGTATTTGGTGACAAATATACCTGTAAATTATTTTTTTATATTAGATAATGCATAATTAGTACTGTACAGAATAATACATATATCAGAATAATACAGATATACATATCTGTATAGAGATATGAAAATATAACAATATATGATTGTCAGTGAAATCAAATATTCATGTTATTACCATCCTGGTAATATTGGAACAGCTTGAAGGTTCACGTAAAAAGGGTACACCTATTTTATTTTGGGAGTCACATTTGGGCTCATAATCCAACTGTACTTTCCTCAAGCTCTTATTTTGATCAAGTTCATTGAGTCAGCATTCTTTGTCCCATTTCTACCTTCTGTGTTCATCTATCTCCTGGACTCATTAATAAGACATAAAAGTGGGAACCAAAATGCCTTCATTCTTGCAGACTACTGAAACAGAATACCACAGATTTGTGACTGATAGATAATAGACAGTTCTGGAGGCTGGGGAATCCAAGATTAAGGCATGGACAGATTTAGGGTCTGGTGAAAGCCCACTCCTCAGTGCAAAGACAGACATATTTTTGCTGTGTTCTCACATAGTAGACGAGGTGAGGGAAGTTTCTAGAAATATGTTATAATACCATTAATATCATTCACACTCATGACCTAATCACCTCCCAAAGACTTCACCTCTAATATCATCATATTGGAGTTAGAATTTTAACATGAATTCTGAGGGAATGTAAGCATTCATTCATTCCATAGAACAAAGTCAGGCTAATTCTTGTGCTTAGGGAATTAGGTAAAGGAGGAAACACTGCATTTTAAATTGTGAAAGAATTGTTCTTCTCTGAGTTGGTGGCACTCATTTCAAGAAACCAAGGTTAACAGTAAATTCTTGTAGTGACTGTCATATAAAAGGTAAGAATTTTGTTAATGTTTTTGTTTTTCCATTATAGTTGGTATACAGGGAAAATCAAATTAAGCCTCCATACAAATAGTGCAAGTCCCATTCACTAACCCTTAAACAACGCACTCAAGTCTTATAGAGCTATGCAGCTTTTTGTGGTTGTGCTATGTGGAAATAAAGATAAGAATTTAAAGAGAAGTAACATGTATTCTGTATTCATTAACTTTTACCCTGACAACTACCCAGCAGGAACAGGATTTCATTATGAAATTTGATCTCAAGGCCAGTGACAAAGAGATCAGTGTCAGATGGCACTGACAATGTGAGGAGTATGAAATATAGAGTAGTGAGTACTAGATTACTAAAAAATGACTCAGAACAAATGCTCTCCTTTACTGAGTATATTGAAGCAATTGTTTTCAAACAATACTGAAATATTAGACTTTCCTGGTATGCTTGCTAGAACTGCAATTCCTGGACCTCAGATCAACCAAAAAAGCATCTTTTAGAAAGACTCCCTGGAATCAGAATTTTAACAAGCAAACAAATTATTCCATAGCACAAAAGCAATAGAACTTATTAGAGAAAAGTGAGTGATAATATTAGGAAACAGACAGCTGAGAAACAATATGATTTGTTAATAATTTTTCTATAGAAAATTGAGACTGTTTTTATCTTTTTGACCAAAAAGTACAAATACATATGCTTAAAAAATAAAAGAAATATAAAAATTAGTAATATCATAATATTTACTGTATTTGTTATTTTTGTCTTAGAAAATTTAACATTGTTCATAATTGGTGATATTGCTTTGTTCTCAAAATATACTGAATACTCTTACATTAACAGAGGCTTTTACACAAAAACATACTGACAAACTTGTAACTTTAAAAAGTGTACTCAATTTAACTTTATACATTATAGAAGTGATACCACTGATATTATTGAACAGAAGTGAGTGGGAACAATTACTTTATTTCTTTTTTGAAAATGTATTTAATATTTTTATTTAGATATAGTTGATAAATAAAAAGTGTATATGTTCACACTATAAAATGTATTTTTTGTTTTGGTAGGGGTCTCAGTGGCATAATCATGGCTCACTGCAGCCTTGACCTCCTGGGCTCATGTAATCATTTCACCTCAGCCTCCTGAGCAAGTGGGACTACAGGCATATTCCACCATGCCTGACTATTATGTTTCTATTTTTTTGCAGAGACAGATTTTCACTAGGTTGCCGAAAATGGCCTCAAACTCCTGGGCTCAAGCAATCCTTCACCTCAGCCTCCCAAAGTGCTAGGATTACAGGACTGAGCCACTGCACCTTGTCAAATGTGGTATTCTGATATATGTATATGTCATGGAATAATTGCCACAGTTAAGCCTCTTAACATATTTGCCATCTCACATAGTTATCATAGTTTCTGTGTGTGTCTGGTGAAAATACTTAAGAGTTACTCTCTTAGTTTTAAGTTTACAACATCATCATCAACTACAGTCACCTCGGTGCATGACAGATCTTCAGAACTTATTTATACTGTCCAACTGAAAAAGTTGGTACCCATTGGGCTAAATATCTCCCTATTTCTCCCTATCCCCCAGTCCCTGGCAATCATCATCGTGGTTATAATTGACATGAATATTCTAAGAAATATAGTGATCAAATTACTGAGACATTGGCATGTTTAGAGATGAAAGGTGGTTATAAAAATCTATCAACTAGTCAGGATTTTTCAAAACTATCAGTGTCGTGAAAAGCACAAAGGAAAGAGAGGGCATGAAAGCTCAAAGGAGATTAAAGTCACATGAAAAATACATACAATGCATAACCTTTTATTGGGTATTTCACTGAAAAGAAAAACAGGAAAAACTACAACTATAAAATATGCATTAAGAAAAATTTTAAATGGAATATATACTAGATATTATTAGCAGTATAACATTTTTGCATGTTGTAATGTTGCTATGCTTATATGCTATATTCTTCAGATATACATGCAGAAGTATTTGAGGATGATGTTTGCAATTTTCAAATGTGGGAGTGTGAGAGAGCAAAAACAAGAATGAAAGACTGAAACAGATACAACTGTACAAAATGTTAAAAATTAGTGACCATGAGTGAAGGATAATACGGATTTTCAAACCTCTTTAAAAATTAAAAAAAAAAATCAAAACTCAAAAATTCTTCAAAAACATACAAATGACAAGAGAGGTGCTTTTTTATTTAAAAGTTGTTTTGAGTTTAAAATTTAACTGTCATGATCAATGATCATTTTAATTAAATATTTTTGCTGAAATTTCTAATACACATTATTTTTTCCCTATTTTACATTTTATTAAGATTTTAAATTAAACATTATCAACTTAAATAAGGTATGGCCTTAAAATTCAGGGAGAAACATGGCAGAATGCTAAACTAGAAAAATTGTTTGGCCAAGAGTAGGAGATAAAAATATTAGAGAATTTATCTCAAAGACAAAATGGTGTCAACTATTTTTGTAAATTGGAAGAGCTGCAAATAAAAGACTTGACTTTTAGTACTTCCATTTGACTTTCTAAACTAAAACCTACAAAACAAATAGTACAAAATAAATGCCTGCTATTTTCTATTACTATTTTTAAATTTCAGTTACAAAAAGAGTTGACATCATTTTAAGTTATGAAAATACAGAATGTGTCACTGATTGCCAGTTGTTGTTCAGATTCAGTCTTAGTCAGATTTATTTGAAGAAAAAGATTACAATTTTATCAAAGTTAGACGCCTTTCCAAGCACTTTTTTTCGTTAATTATTTTTGGAATTTTAGGGAGTCAGGAGCATTTGAATTGACTTGTAAAGGGATTAAGAATGAGATGGAAACATCTGTTCCTGTCAACATTACTATTTTTCTATAGCCTCAATTTTATAGAGGGCAGTTTTATTGTTATTTTAAAAGAATTAATGTTCAAGCAAATTAAAGACATACTTATTAATAATTTACAGATACATTGTCAGTGTAGCAATAGCTAATCACATAATGATGTAGAAATCTAAAATAGTGGTAAGAAAGCAACTCTGATTCTAAAAAGAATTGGCAAAAAAAGTAAATATAATTATGCTAGATGATTGTGTTTCCCTTTTAAAATGAAAGCTGCATCCATCTACAAAATTTCCTTACTTTTCTTTAGACAAAGTTTACAGTGTTTCTGAAGCACTCGATCGATAATTAGCTTCCATTTTTATGTGTACTATTTTAGAAATAATCAGTTGCTAAGTTCTGGTGATTAAAACTTACACTTTTAAATCACCAATAGAATGCTCTTGAAAATGTAATGTTTAGGAAAAACGATACTAAGCCCAAGAGGCTAAGGTTCAAATGCTATCTAATTTCAAAACTGTGACTTTGGGTACGTTACTTAACCTCTCTGTTTCTGATTTTGCTCATATGCAAAAAAATGAGATGATAATAGTACACAATGCATAGAGCTTGCGGTGGGCACTTAATTAATTCATATATGTAAGGTATAAAGAAAACAACATGTTTACTTATGAAACATTCATATCCTAATTTCTCTAGTGTTGTGTTCTCTAAACTAAACAGTATGAATAAATTAAGGAGAAACTTCCATAAAAAGACTAGTAATAGGGAGAATGTTCTGGTCACAAGATCCAAAGTCTCAAAAATCATACTGAAAAGGCTTTTCTTGTGTAAGGAGGGGTAAGCAAAACTGGCAGAAACTTTGTAGGGAACTTTGTAAATGGTGAGATTAACAGATTACATTATTGAGAATGTTTAACATAATTTCTTTTCCCTGCTGTTAACCTGTTCTCATGGTGATTTATAAGAGAAGGCTGTCCTGTATCTTTCTTCTAGTTTAAGTTTGGGGCAAATCAAAGTTTAGGTATGTGTGGGGAGAGAAAATGTCTGACAAAATTTTTGTCAATCTAAGTTAATAGATTAGTAATAGGCAATTGTGAGCAGTTGGCCAAGAATTATCATCTGTCTCTCCTTTACTGGCCAATAAACAGTAGGTCTCTACTTCAGAAAGAAAAGTATTGAGATACTCAACAATTATTGTTCATTGCAGACTCAAGAGGAAAATAAGTAGAAAAGTTTATCACAGAGAATACAAAAAATCAGAGACTTCTTTTTTAATTCCAAGTGTCTTAAGGGTAATATGTCTTCAGAATCTGAAAACAGGTGCAGAAAATAAAGGAGTATGAACATAATACCTCTAATAATATGTGCTTTTAAGTTATGCCTGGGCCTGCAATTTACTAGAGAAAATTTCATTTGAACTACTTTCATCTTAGAATTAAAAGTGAACAATGATGTTTTCAGTTACGTGACAGCTATTTTTTTTTTTTCCCAGAAGAGTAATTTCAATTTATGAAAACTTCTTTTTTTGGTTGCTGTTAATATAGCAAATATATTTAATGTTTGCCTGTACATGTGACTTTTATCATACCCAACATTTATTTCAGATAAATCAAGAATTTGGTCTGTTATATTTTAGCAAATATGGCTTACATATTCATAATTTGAATTTGATTATCACTAGCATATAAATATATTTCTCCATACATATACACACATAACTAGATTTTGTAAGCATTTAATATATTATTAAAAGAATATTATAACTAATGGGAAAGTAAGAAACATTTGCTCAGTGACACTGGAAATTACCTTTTTGACAATTAAAATATTGGGTAAATAATCAAATACCTACTCATACAAAGAAACTTGTTTGAATTCAAAATATTCACATTTTTATATCTGAGGTTTGACATTAAGAGTAATGAATATTGTCTTCTTGTATTTTTTTTAACTTTTTATTACAAAATATAAAGCACAATTTATCAGTTTTGTGATAATGCCATGAAGCACACCTAATCATACAAAATTCTGATCTGTTTTATTTAGGTCAATTATATCAGCACTATGGCATTTGTGCTTAGAAAATTCCAGCAGAAGCTGGGCTTGGTGGCTCAGCCTATAATCCCGCACTTTGGGAGGCTGAGGTGAGTAGACTACCTGAGCCCGCAGGTTCGAGACCCGCCTGGGCAATTTGGTGAGACCTCATCTCTACAATAAATCAAAAAATCAGCCGGGCGTGGTAGCTCCTGCCTGTAATTCAGGCTACTCGGAAGGCTGAGGCAGAAGGATCGCCAAAGCCCAGCAGGTTGAGGCTATAGTGGCCAGGAGCGGCCACTGCACTCCAGTCTGGGCGATAGAGTGAGACTCCAACTCAAAAAAAAAACAAAGAAAATTCTAACAGACATAGATTTTGGATAGATGATTTATAGATAGATAGATAGACAGACAGAGACAGGGAAGTTTCCATGTTACAATATTATTAATATTTTGCATTGCATCCTCATACTACCTACTAATATAAGGGATCTTAATCAAATTTAATTTAGTCTCCCTCAAGTTTTAACTCTATAATATAGGAATAATTTTTCCCATGCTGCATATAAAGAGATAGTGCTATATTTATATTTAAATGTCTATTAAGTGGAATTTTACCCAGAACTCTCTGACAACTGAATATGTTAACCTACTTGTTTTTATTTTGCTTCTGGACTATAATAAATAGTTATTATAAAAATCACCTATGGCTCTTATTTAAAATACACATTTCTATCCTCCACACCATAGTCTTTTAATAAAAAGCTCCAGGAAGGGTTCTAGAATACCACAGGTAGTGTACTAGTCAGGATTCTCCAGAGAATTAAACACATATATTTATATAGTATACATAAATAAATATATAAGTATATTAAATGTATAAATATAAATATATATGTATGTGTATATATGTGTGTATGTATATTATATACAATGTCTGTGTGTGTGTGTGTGTGTGTGTGTGTGTGTGTGTGTGTATTTGAGGGGTGACCAAAAAATTCAGATTTTATTTATTAAAAATTGTGTATTTCTTCTTACATTTTAAACTTCAATTGCTTTCAAAGTACTCTCTGTATGATGCAATACACCTATCGAGACTATTTTTCTACTGCTCCAAACAGTTTTTGAACTTGTCAATTTGGATGCTTTTTAGTGCTTCTACTGTTTTATGTTTTACCTCTTCCACATCAGCAATACATTTTCCTTTGATAACTTTTTTCACCCAGGGAAACAAAAAAGAGTCAATCAAGTGAGACTGGGGGACTAAGGAGGGTGGGGCACAGGGGTGATGCCATTTTTGGCCAAAAACTGCTGAACACTCAGGACACTGTGGGCAGGTGCATTGTCATGGTAGAAGAACCAGTCACCTGTTTGCCACAACTCAGTGTTTCCTCTGCCAATTGTGAGGTAACTTTTACAGAACTTCCGGATAAAAACTTTGATCTAGAGAAACAAATTCTGAGTGTACTACAAAAAAAACAATTCTGAGTGTACCCTCCAAGAGATAATTCTGTTTTTTGTTTTTCTTTTTTTTTTTGGAGTCCACAAACACACACACACCCACACACACACACTCACACACACACCACAATTATTATGATGAAGAATTGGTTCACACAATTATAGAGGCTAAGAAGTCCCATGATCCTGTCTCTGCAAGCTGAAGACTGAGAAAGGTCAGTGGTGTAATTCAGTCTAAACCTGAGGGCCAGAGAACCAAGGGAGATGATGGTGTAAATCTCAGTCTGAGGAAAGGAGAATACCAATGTCCCAGCTTAAGTAATGAGGCAGAAAGGGCCAATTCTCCCTTCCACTGCTTTTAGTTTTATTCAAGTCTTCAATTAGATGATGCCCACCTACAAGGGAACAAAAATTGCTTTTCTGAGTCCACTGATCCAAATACAAATCTTATATGGAGATACCTTCAAAAATGCATCCAGAAATAAGGTGTAGTCAAATATCTGGACCCTCTTGTGACCTGCTCAAATTGACACAAAATTAATCCATCACAGGTAATTTTATAATCCACATTGAGCAAATATAGAAAATGATGTTTACATTATTTTTATATTTATTCTTTAGCAATGTCATGGAGAATTAACTAAAATAAAAAAAGTACTCTACATTTCCTAATGTTTATTTTTAGAAATTGTATATATTTAGAATTGATTTTGCACTAGATATTGCACCAAACTAAACACTGCTTCAGTAGTAACTGGTTTAATCTTCACAGTCATACTTCAAGAGGTTGAATTTACTATTGTGGTCTTACATGGATCAAGTTACCCAATAAAAGGCATGTAGTCATTAAGTGGGAGAGGTGATATTTACACCCAGATTTGATTATAATCTTTACATTATAGTTTTCTAATTCTTATGTTAGTTATGTAAGTCTATCATTATAAAGACTTTTTTTTCGAAGTTCAATACCAATTATCTTTTATACCCTAAAATATAATTCAGTGTTGAGACAGAAGATAGCTAGAGAAAGGCTGGGCAGACAGTTCTCTGGTTTTTCAGCCTTCAGGATGGCTACAATCAGATGATGGCAATCTTCATCTGCCAACCTCCTGCCAATGAAAGGTTCTTAAAACTCTCCATCAGACCTTTCACCTTGGAAGAGATAAAACTTTCCAATTAACCCAAAGGCTGCCTTTAGCTTTAAAGGATACCAGAATTGACTCATGAATTCATCATACTAGAGTGAAAGCATGAAATCCAGAAGTTGCCTCAGCTGAAAGAACATACAAAATCAAACTAAAGATGGTAAAAGATAAATGCCACTAATTAACTGCCTATGAATTTTCTCCTTATAGTTATTCCTATATTTGCTGCCTTTTAAAATTTTTGATTTGTACCATTAGATGTCTCTGTCAAGGACCCCTTAATTCTAAGCATCCATGGGATTATTTTCTTCCCTAGAAGTACTCACAGGAACAAGAAAAATGCCTACTTTATCTTGCTTCTTGTTTTTAGTATCCTTATTCCCAGCTTCTTATAAGCACCCTCCATTATGTACGTGGTTCAACAGGGTAACTATTCAAAAGTTGGATATGCTCATGGCGGAATGTGGAGGAACATGTGCATTATTAAATGAAACGTGTTTTTTTCCATATTAACACTTCCTCCCAAGTAAAAGAGACTTTATAGGTTATAAAACGATAATAAAATCACTGACTCTTTACAAAAACAGGCAGTTTCAGGACCCAGTTGGTTGCAATCTTTTTTATCCTCTAGGGATTTGGACATGGGTTTTTCCCTTAATAGCTCTTTTTGTTGTATTGCTTATGTTTGGTTCATATATAGTTAACCTTCTTGTAAAGTTTGTTTCTTCTGGCTTAGAGGCCATCAAACTCTAAATGGTGATGAAGATGGAACATTGAATGGAAGCTTCTTTCTATGAGGACCTTTAGATTGCCCTCGAGAGGATCCCTAGCTGTCATTCACATATGATCAGTAGGAAGTAGCCAGACCAGCCATTGTCCTTACTCCCTAACTTCCTTATTCCTTATTACTCTAGATGGGGGAATGAGACAGGATATAGCTAAAGAAAGGCTAGGCAGACAGAAAGGCAAATCCTCTGGTAACAATGTAGAGAACTCCAGCAGGTCTCTGAGGCTCAGTATTGGTAAACAAGCTCTCTGGGAACCTCTCAAGCTAGACCTTAAGTACTCACTGCTGGAATTAAAAAGCAACCAATCAGCTCACCATTAGGCCCCTACCTCCTGCAACTGGTCCTTAATACAAATCAACCTGAACAGCAACAGCTCACTGCAAGTGCTAGCCAGTCAGCTCAGTCTTAGGGCTATATAAGCACCAGGTTTTCGACCCCAGACGGGCAACCCCTTCAGTTCCCCTCCCACTGTGGGAGCTTTTCTGTCCTCTCAATAAATCCTGCTTTCTCACTTTCCAGTTGTCCGTGTACCTCATCCTTCCTGGGCATGAGACAAAAACCTTGACCCTGAAGAGCTGTGACCTGAAGAGATGCAGAAGATCACCCACTGCAGCCAAAGAGCCATACACCTCAGAGGCTGGCTTACCAAGCCAGCTGAGCCAGCTGAGCCAGGAGAGCTGCTGGAAGAAGGTGAAATTCCAAAGCTAAGACACTCAGGGGCTAGGCTTGCCAGCCCACTGAGCCAGGAACACTCTCTGGGCCTGGCTTGCCAGCCCATCAGAGCAAACACTCTGAGAACTAAGCTTGCCAGCCTCTCCACGACCTTCTCTGGGGCTTGGCTGGCCGACCCATTGAACTGAAACTCGTGAAGCCCAGGCTGGCCAGAAAAATCCGTGTCAGTTTGATATACCTAAAGATAACTTCACATTTACAGCTAAAAAAGTGATTATCTTTTTTTTTTAATATAAAATTGAACAGAACTCAACAATTTCACCTTTACATAACAAGTAAATTTGATTATTTCTGTTTTCATCCAGCACTGCTATTCTAGGTTTCTCAAGTTTGTCTTTGAAATTATTTTGTCTAATATTATCAGTATTAGCCAATATCCTATTCTAGACCTGTGCCTATTGAGAACTTGAGAATGTATTATTTATTAAATAATAAAAATTTACACAATCTATCATACAAACCGGTACCCATACGTTCCCTTTTAACAGTCTTGGATAAAACTATCATCCTGATTAATTATAATACTCTTAATTCGTGCATATTTAGAGACATTAACATTAAATATCTGTTTATATATTTAGATATATCCATCAATACAGACAAATATGAAATATACATACATTATACATATGCATACATACATTGATGTTTGGATAGATAGCTATCTTATACTTTCAATAGATTTTCTCCACAAATTCTGTGTGCTTTTACTCTTTTAGTCAATGACAGTTATCAAAAAAAGCATATTTTTTCATTCAGTGGTTATCAGCAGATTATATTGAAAATGCTTCTGCACGTCCATGAGTACTGAGTGACTAAGGATAAATTTTGTTTACAATTTCTTGCTTTCTTTTACTACTGTTTCTCTTACCTAACAATTTTCTCTCACTGTGCAGTCACTATAATGAAACACAGGAAGCATGTCGTACTCAATGTTCAAAGGCAAAGGACAAAATAGAAAGCAAAGAAAACCATGCAACTGGTAGAAGTCTTTTGATACTATATTCAGTTTCCAAACAGCACTGAAACCTGGGAAAATTAACTAATAAACATAACAAGATGGAAGAAAGGAATACTAGATGCTCAAGTTGACGTTAGTATTATTAATTTGGATAAAAGTCTATACCACTTACAAAACGCTGGTATTACACCTAGATGAAAATTATGAAATACAATTTCCAGGAATTTCTGTCCCACTTTCAACTTCACAATGATTATGTATGTGTATTTTTCAATATAACATCAATGCATATTTTTCAGGTCAGCCTGGGCTTCGAGAGTGTCAGTTTAATAAATTTGCCAACCAAGCCCCAGAGAGGGTCGTGGAAGAGCTGGTAAGCCTAGCCCTGGAAGTGTCAGCTCTAATGGGTTGGCAAGATAAGCCCTGAATGTTGCGATTTGGGTGGGGGGGCTGGCAGGCCTAGCCCCCAGGGTGTTGGTTCTAACGGGCTGGCAAGCCAAGCTCTGAGAGGGTTGCTGGTTCAGTAGGCTGGCAAACCTAGCCCCCTGGGTTTCTCAGCTTTGGAGTCTCACCTTCTTCCAGCAACTTTCCTGGTTCAGCCGGGTCTGTAGGCTGGCAAGCCAGCCTGTGGGGTGCATGGCTTTTCAGCACCGACAATCTTCTGCAGCTCTTCAGGTTGCAGCTCTTCGGGGTTGAAATTTTTGTCTCATGCCCAGGAAGAATGAGCGACAGGGACTGCCAGAAAGTGAGAAAGCAGGATTTATTGAGAGGACATAAAAGCTCCCTTAGTGGGAGGGACCCAAAGGGGTTGCCTGTCTGGTGGTGAAAATCTGGGTCTTATATAGCCCGAAGTTCAAGCCAATTGGTTAACACTAGCTGTGATCTGTAGCTGTTCTGATTGGTCAGTATTAAGGTAGGGACCTAATGGCGAGCTGATTGGTTGCTTTTTGATCCCAGCAGTGAGGACTTTAGCTCTAGCTTGAGAGGCTTGCAGGGAGCTTGTTTACCAACGCTGAGCCTGAGAGGACTACTAGAAGTTCACTACATTGTTACCAGAGGACTCGCCTGTCTGTCTGCCTAGCCTTTATCTAGCTATCTCCTGTCTCAACATTTAAAAAATATCCTCAAGCTTAAAATAAGCAAGATCTAAATACGCAAATGCACATAGACACGTAAATTTATTTTCACGTATTTACATAAATTAGTTTACTCCCACAATCATTGTTTTTGTTTTTAAATCAGAGTTTCACTCTCTCATCCAGGCTAGAGTGTGTGGGATGATCGTATGATCATGACTTACTGCAGCCTCCACCTCCTGGGTTCAGGCTATCCTTCCATTTCAGCCTCCTGAGTAGCAGGGACTACAATCACATACAACTATGCCCAGCTAATTTTATGGTTTTTTTTCTCTTGGTAAAGACAAGATCTCACTATGTTGCCCAGACTGGTCTTGAATTTCTAGGAACAAGGAATCCTCACACCTCACCCTCCCACCCCCCCCCACAAAGTGCCGGGATTATAGGCGTGAGCCACCACATCCAGCTCCACAATCTTTTCGATAGCTATTATTATACCCTGTTTTATATCTGGATAAGCTAAATCTGTTTTGTTTTTTGGGGTTTTTTTTTGAGTTGGAGTCTCACTCTGTCGTCCAGACTGGAGTGCAGTGGCTGCTCCCGGCCACCGCAGCCTCGACCTGCTGGGCTCAGACGATCCTTCTGCCTCAGCCTTCCGAGTAGCTGGAACTACAGGCGTGCGCTACCACGCCCGACTCATTTTGATTTATTGTAGAGATGAGGTCTCGCCAAGTTGCCCAGGCGGGTTTCGAACCCTCGGGCTCAGGCAATTCACTCACATCAGCCTCCCAAGGCGTGTGATTACAGGCTGAGCCACGGAGCCTGACTGGATAAGCTAAATCTAAGAACATGTGATGGACTCTGTCAACTCTTAAACTTTCCTGTGGAATTTCCAGAATATCAGTCTTTAGAGCCCATAAGTTTTCTAACAGGTCAGCGTTTCTTAAGTCATGTTCCATGGAATATAATTTTTACATAGGGTTAATAACTTTGAGAGAAAAAGCATTTCATAGTTAGTTTGAGAAATATTGCATTCAACAATGTTAAATGGATTTTGTTAATTTAAGGCTCCTCGTAGCTATTCATATGATAATGTGTGGTTCTGATATCCAAAAGAAGAATACAACATGAGGCATTTCAGAAAACTTACATTCCATGGATCACACTTTGTAAATGCTTCTACTTTATTTTACTGTCTTTTTAAAATAACGAAGTCTTTGTTGCTTACTCAAACTATGGGTCATAATTATAGAAAAGAATTTTTTTGTTTATAAATTTAATTAAACTATATTTCTATCTACTATATATATATTTATACATTTTTGTTCAATTTTCCAAAGCAAATGTAATTATTATTTATAGGACCATTTAAGCTCTAAAAGTTTCAGAAAAATTTTACTTACTATTACTTTATTCCTCTAAAGATCTTTCTGACCTATACACCTTAAACATATATCTATTGTCATAGAACTTAACTTACACTGAAAATAAAAAGGTAAAATAAAGGGCCAAAAAAAGTTAACTCTAGCAATAAACATAAGCACAGACTTGAAGTACTCCCTTACAAAAATAATAATAATGAACTTAATTTGATAAAATGAACAATGGAAAATTGCTATCATACATTTAAAAAAAAAAACTTTAGAAAATATCTATGTATGTATTTATTAATAGCTTACTTAATGATGACCCCTTAAAAAATCCTTATGATTAAGTACATGTTGGTCATAAACTTAAATTTCAGAATAGTTTAGATTTAAAGAAAAATTGTACAAGCAATTTTTATTTTGAATTCCTCTTAGCCACGTCCCTGTTATTACAATAAACCGTACATTTCATTTATCTCAATTAGTGAGGCAATATTTTTACATAATTTTTAACTAAAATTCATACTATTTGTTATTCCTCCATTAAGCTTACCATTTATTTGCTTTTTGTTTTGGTATGTCTTCATTTTCTGGAACCACCAGATGCTCCAGGCTTATACTATATATTTTCTTTCCTGGTTTTCCATTTGATTTTGAAATAATGCTGTTCATTTGCTTTGTTCTAAAAAAGTTTGCAGGGCTCAAAGCAAAGAGAGTTTGTATTCAGTTTGAATTTGATCCTGAGAGTATTCCTTGTCTTCTCTATCTTTACTAAAGAAGGATGTGAACCCAAGAGTCATCTGAAAACATTTATATTAATGGGAAAAGGTGTTGTGGTTTTTACCTATTTTCAGTCCACCGGTAAATGAAAAACATGTCTGTCAGGAACTCAGGAGGGAGGTTTCGATTTATTCTGAGAAAACTAACCATGCTGACAGCTTTACTCCTACAATCTCTACAGAGGTTTGCAGCATATCTGAATTTGAAGGAAAAAAAAAAAAAAAACCCAGAATGTTAAGCTATATTTGCAAAATGTGATTCCTACAGATGTCAGAAGTACTGTCTCTCTAATTTTACCTTCATTATGCAATGCCTTCAGGCTCAGACTGTGTAACTTTTCTATGAAGCACTTAATCTCTACTCAGGCCCCTTAGGAAGATGTAATAGCAATCAGTAAATAACAGTGTAGAGACTGTTGATTACTATTGAATAAACCAAAATGCTTTCCATACATTGCAAACTAAAAATGGATCCATCTCATCACTTATCTTTTTTAATGACATTTTAAAGTCTAAGGGCCTTATTAATCAATGCTTTATATGATATTTTCCAAAGATGTGCAGGTACTTTGCTTAGAAAACAGAAGAGAAGCAGATATAACGAGACTCCTCTGAGGAAATTAAATTAAATCAGTATTCATAAACATTAGGCACTTGACAGAGAATTTTTTTTAAAGATGGATGCTAAAAAGAGAGGTAATAGAAGAAAGAGTAAAAGAAAAAGAAACTATTATTGAATAATAACGGCAGACACTTTGAGGATTAGTTTCTCAGTGTTTGGACAGGTGTTTTGCCTTTTCCCGCTTAAAAATATGAGAATTTAGCCAGGAGTGGTGGCTCAAGTCTGAAATCCCAGAACTTTGGAGGCCGAGGTGAGAAGATTGCCTGAGCTCACGGATTCTAGAATAGCCTGGGCAACTTGAGGAGACCTCATCTCTACAATAAATCAAAAAATTAGCCGGGTGCTGTAGTGCGCACCTGTTTTCCCAGCTACTTGTAAGGATGAAGTGGAAGGATCGCCTGAGCCTAGTAGGTGGAGGCTGCAGCGGCTGTGAGCATGCCACTGGACTCCAGCCTGGGTGACAGAGTGAGACTCCAACTCAAATTCTTTTTTTAAAAAAGAGAATTCTAAAAATCATCCCTTCAGGACTTTGTAAAAAGAATGATGGGTAAAGCCAAGTTTTGAAACTCGGCTTATATGGCTTTAGAATGAATGTGTTGTTCACTATACCCCCAAATTCCAAATGGTGGTAATTTTATAACATTTTAAACAAATTGATGATATTTCACTGTAATCTGCAAGGGGAGATAATTAGGTTTTTCACTTTTAGTTGAGATTTCATATGACTTCATTAAAATGATCGCTGTATTTATAGAGATTTTTGAAAAATAATTTTAATATGTTGGGCAAAAATTGAGAGATGAATATTTACTCAAAAGATTTTCTTTACAGTGTGTACACTTTGGACAGAATTATGGAGAAATAATTCATAAAAAATTAAGTGGCACATATTTAAATTGTACAATTTAAGAAATGTTTAAGTTTATACACACCTATGAAACCATCACCACAATCAAGATGCTGTATCGCTCAGACTTGTATTCCTTTGCTAGGGCTGTTATAATAATGTACCAAAAACTGGACGGTTCAAATAACAGAATTTTTTTTTCCACAATTCTGGGAGGTGGAAGTTCAAGATCAAGATGTTGGAAGGGTTCGTTTCTTTTGAGATCTCTCCCTAGGACCTGTAGATGGCCACATTCTCTCTGATTATTCTAGTAGTTTCTTTTTGTTCTATGTCCTTATCTCCCCTTTTTATACACACACCAGTCACACTGGATTGCAGTCTGAATTTATGAAGTAATTTAAAGCATTTTTAAAGATCCTTTCTCTAACAACAGACAATTTGTGAGGCAGTACTGAAGGTTAGTACTTCAATATATAAATTTTGGGGTCAGAATTCAGCCCATAACAAGCCTGGAGATCCCTATGGAATTGCTCTCTTTATATTTCTTCTTCTAAACCCACCCACTTCTCTCCCCAGGCAATCACTGATCTATTTTCTGTAACTGTAGATAGTTTACATTTTTTCAGAAATTTATATTTATAATATCATGCAATACAAACTCTTTTTCTGGCTTATTTCACTACCTATAATTATTTTAAGATTCATCCATTTTGTTGCATTCATTAATAGTTATGACTTTATTGCTTATTCAAATGTTTTTGGATATTTGGGTTCTTTACACATTTCAGTTATTAGAGATAAAATGCTATGATCTTTCACATACAGTTTTTATATGGGCATATATTTTTGTTTATTAAACATATAAGAATAGAATGGCTGTGTCAAATGGTAGGTATATGTTTACTTTTTAAAGAAATATCCAAAAAAATGTTTTGAAGTGATTGAAATGTTTTACGTTCCCACCAGCAGTATATGAGAGTTTTGATCTCTCCATATCTTCACCAACACTTGATGTAGTTAGTCGTTGTCATGTTTTGATGTTCTAATACGTGTATGTAGAGGTGTCTTATTTCCTTAAGGAACAAAGATGTTGAGCATCTTTTCATTTTTATTTTTACCATTATATATCTTATCTGGTACTCCATATTTTCAAATAACTTGCCCATTTCTTTATTGGGCTGTTTATTCATTATTGAGTTTTTAGAGTTTTTAATATACTCTAGATACATATCATTTTTGTTGTTGCTGTTGTTTTGTTGTTTGAGCTGGAGTCTCACTCCATGGCTCAGGCTGAACGGCCACCCCAGCGTCGACCTGCTGGGCTCCCTGATCTTTCCGCATCTGGCTAATTTTTTATTTATTACATAAGAGAGGAGGTCTTGCCAAGCTGCTCGAGCTGGTCTTGAACCTGCAGGCACAGGCAATCCACTCACCTTGGTCTTCCAAAGTGCTGAGATTACAGGCTAAGCCACCGAACCCGGTCTGCCATTTGTTAAATATGGCATTTATACATATTTTCCCCAGTATATGGGTTGTCTTTTTATTTACTTAAAAATATTTTTTCATATAACAAGAATTTTAACTTTAAAAAAGTCTAATTTTTCAAAACTTTCTTCATTGGATTTTGCTTGTGGCATCATATCTTCAAAATATCTTCCTAGCCCAAGATCACAAAGATTTTCTAATATGTTTCTTGTAGTATTTTATAGTTTTAGGTTTATATGTAGTTTTATAATCCACTTTGAGTCAATTTTTGCATACGTCAGGAGGTATGAACCAAAATTTATTTGCTTGACTATTCTCATGCATGCCTATAATATTATCAGTCCAGGTCCAGAATGATATAAAAAGAGTAAAATATATACAAATTTGGTTTAACATTTTTTAAAAATTTGGATTAACATTTAAAAATTAGTGTATAAATTTACCAAAAATAAAATAAAGGAAAAAATGAACATCTCAGCTGATGCAAAAAAATGATATTTGATCAAATGTATAATTTGATAATGATAAAGGTATTAGCAAATTAAGAAAAGATTTCTCTCTCTGTCTCTCATTATCTATCTAACTGACACAATTTCCTGAAACAATATTGATATCCTTTCTATTATTTTTTAAATATATTTGCCTTGAGTTTGAGAATGAGACAAAGTTATCCTTGATCATTAACTCTCATATTGTGCTTGAGAATCTATCCAATGCAATAAGTTAAATAAAGAAAATGTCTAATTTGGAAAGAGAAAAAATATATAATGATATTATTTTTTAAATGTATATGTCTAAAAAACCTAAAAAATTCATAGAATATGATAATTTATTCTAAATACAACAAGGGTTTTAGATATACTGTTGAGATATAACCAACTGCATTTGTAGCTGCAACAAACATAATATGAAAATTAAAACAAATAATGCAAATTTTATTATAATTAAAAAATTATCAAATACCTAAGAATGATTCTAAACAAGAATGTACAGGAGAGTTAACAAGACCCTCTGATTCAGACTGGATATAAATTATTAAGGAAAAAATATGAAATAAAGACTACTTAGGCTGGACTGTCAGATAATAAAAGCTTTATAAACTTATTAAGATAAAAAGCAAACAAGAATGGTTTTTATTTTTGGTGCTAGGGCATGTAGTCATTGTTGAAATCACAGTATTGTTTTATCATGCTTATTTGAAATGCTTATTAGAAACAGTAGTAGAGATACTAAATGACCATTTGTATACCTAACCATGAAATGTACCATGCATCTTTAGAATAAAAATTCTTAAAAGTAGTAAAAGAAATAAACAAACAAAAATAATCATAAACAGAGGTTAAGGTGTCTAGTTTAATAATTAAAATTTCTGACATCAAAATATGGTTTGCCAAATGAATAAGTTAGATCCAAGCAATATAAATAATTTTCTCTGGGAAATTTTTAAAAGAAAATATAAAATATGCTATTTTAATATTTCTCTAACTTTGAGTTCTCCCATGACTCTAGACTCAAAGAGTCAGCTGTCTTATGTGATTATAAATTGTATATCCTTCAGGTTTCTCAAACCCATGTTTGAAATGCAATTTACCATGTCATTCTCTTATTTTTTCTACAAACCTGTTTTTGTTGTAGTTCCAGCATTGAGATTGAGATTGATATTGCTACCACTCATATTGCTATTATATTTTTTATTATTTTATTTATATATTTCCTAATCTTTATCAAATGGTCCATTAATTCAATGAAAAATAGATTAGTAATCCATTAGTAATCCATTTTATCTGATTGGAAATGCTATTTTGTACCATTTTATTTAGAACAGATCATTATCACTTACTACTTTATTACAAGTGATCTTTCCTTTATGCTTATGTATGCTCATAACATTTTAAGTCATGCTTACTTGATGCTTTCATTGATTATCTTTAATTTTGAATTCAAAATTATCTTACAAAGATGTTTGAAGGCATCCCAACAGTCTTCCAGACATCTCTGCTGCTAATAAAATGTATGTACATAAACTTTCTCTAACAATTTCATGGAATTGTATTTAATTTAGGAAAAGTCTTTTCAAAAAAAATATGAAATGAATCTTTAGCCCTGGTTAGCCTTACACCTGTCTCATATGTTTTTAATATTCTCAAAATTATCTAATAATACTAATCAAACCTCTTAGATTTTAATTCCTCTGAAGTAAGTTGTACTCTTTTTTTACTTCTGTCCTTTTTCATAATGATGTGGTGCACGATATTTGCAAAAATATTATTTAACCAAAGCAATATTTGACTTTTGTCAGTAGTGCACATTTAAAGATTATATTTTAAACTGATATTTTAAAAACGGTATCAAAATTATCACATCTTTTGAAGATTTCTGAATTTTCAATGACAATAAGATACATATGTATATAACACATAGGTATTATGTAATAATACATAGGTATTATTTATAGAACACATTTAAAATATTATACTAAAGATATTTTAATGAGGCACATTAAAAAATCAAATTAAAATTTGCAAATTTAGCTTTTGTTAACTTCAGAAATTTTCTATCATCTGGACTTTTCACTTAACCATGAAGAACTACTTGTAAGTTGTATCATCAAGAAGGAACGAGATGCAAAATTTGATTTCCTGAGGCAAGTATGTTTAATATCACTTATGACTGAGTTTCTTAGTAATTTTTATGACACTTACTTAAAATTAAAATGAGGGTTTATTCTTTCCTTATTAAAATCTGAATAATCAATGCATCTCCAAGCCTTTTGTTTTTGGCATGAACTAAACTAATCATTAACCAACCACTTGAAAAGAATCAATGAAAAGACTTGATAATTATTCTTTTATTATTTATCTTTTATTCTTCTAATTTAATGATTTTTTATTATATAGATCAAATATCATTAGATTATACTGTAAATCTAATGTGATGTTATGATGACTTTGATGCAGTTTTAAAATGTAAGTTCAAAATGTTATCTCTAAATGTGCACTACTAACAAAAATTCAAACATTGCTTTGGTTAAGTGACACTTTGTAAATATGCACTTATACCTATAAGTAAGTAAATATAAGCATGTGTATCCTTGCAATCAGTGTTATTATCTTTAAATGACTTAAAAGAGTGGCTTCATTAAATACATTCAAGTAAAATAGAATATAATACACTTAGAATCTGACACATAATGGGTGCATGATTATCAAATAAAAAGCTTTCAAGTATATTTGTTTTACATTGTGATGCTTCTAAATACGTGTCCCATCAAGTCTACCTTTGAGTAGGTTGACACAAACTCTAGCAATATGTTTCTCAGATAGAAAAAGAGAATTATAAGAAGCTGGCTTATCTATTTATTAGATTATACTTATAAAGAGTAGACATCCTAAATATTTTCAGTATTTCCTGCTCTGCCTTAACTTTGAATTCAGTTATTTACCTTAAAATTTTATTTTTAATCTTTTTTTCTTCTTGGATTTGCTACTAAAATAGGAAAGTTTACTATATAAATTGAGCTTGTCCTTAACCATGTGAAGTCTATTTTAAGTTTTTCCTTTTGATTACAGGTGTTGCTAAAGACTGCTTCAAGTGCATAGAATACAGCTATATGCATATCCGAAGAGTTGAGTTTACTGTTTTCAATGCATAAAATGGCATGTGTGCCTTGCCCTTACAATCAGAGCATTACCACTGTTTTTTAGCATAAAATCTGTGCTCAGCTTCTTAGGATAGAGCTTTAGCAAAGTTAATTAGAAAGAAGATGGTGCTTTTATAAATATTGTCTTTCCTTAAATAACCTTATCTCCATCCTCCCATGGCTTTCTTCTCATATGAATAATACCAGCCTTCAACTCCAGAATTTCTGACTTTGTGAGGTGAAATGAATCATTTATTTTGCTATTCTCTTCTAATTTGGTAACGGTAGAGTATGTGCTTTATCCTCTGCATAAACTAAACAAAGACTTTATTTTGGCAGTAATGATTTTGAGGACGGCCTTTCAGTTTGGCAGTAACTATAAAACTGACTCAAATGTTTAAAGTTTGGGTTTATAGAGTCGTTATGACTATGGATCATTACAATGCTAGATATATTAGCTTTCTGGTACTGCTATACTCAATTGTCACAAATCTAGTGGATTCGAAAAACAGGAATGCATTCTCACAAATCTATGGGTCAAAATCAAAGTTGGTATAACTGTTTTTATTTTATTATTTTTTTGCTTTGGTTTTCACAATGCCAAAATCAAATTGTCAACCAGCAGAGGTTTTATTAGAAAGCTCTGAGAGGAATTTAATTACAAGTTTATTCATATCGCTGGCAGGTTTCAGTGCTTTTGGTGGTAGCACTGAGGTCTCCTTCTTCTTGCAGACTGTAATTTTGCGTTTGCACTTGCTTCCAAAGAGCATCTCTCTCAATCCTAGCACATAGGTTCTTATATCACAGAGTCAGTGTTGGTGTACTGGATCTCTCATAATTAAAATCTCTCTTCTACCACATGCCTCTGACTAACTCTTTTGTTTTCTTTTCACTTTAGTGGATTCATGTGATTGCATTGTGTCCACTAGAATATCTAAAATACTCTCTCTGATTGAAGGTCAGCTGATTAACAGCTTTATTTACATCTGTAAAGACCCATTACAGCAATAACTAGATTGGTGATAGATTGTATGATTAGAAGACTGTAATCTTAGGCAGACATCTTTAGAATCCTGCCCATCACATCAGCCTATGAGTGCTCTTTTTGATCTGTATGTCACAGACTTACAATCCTGGACCCATACATAAATATTCAGAATGGGCAAGAAGTGGCAGTGAACTCTGGGACTGTGAAATATGTCTGAATATCCCTTAAGTAGAACTAGTTCTAATAAGAATTCTTTTTGGTTAAGAACTGTAAGTTGTCTGTTAGAAAGCTAATATTTAGTTGGCGTGGTTTTGTAGAAGAGATTTATCTACATCTACATGATGTGCTCCTTGACTCTGCCCACCCCTGCAAGATAGAGAATTTATTTACATCATACTCTCCTTTTTTCCACACTGACCACCACCACCCCAAAACCTAACAAGCCCGCACTTGCTATCATCTGTTGTTTATGGTTAGTTGTCATTTAGAATTTAGCCCAAACACCAAAATTTTATTTTTTCTTCCCAAATGTCTTCTGGATTTCAGAAAAAACAGGGCATCAGGTGGTTGGAAATTGTGTGATCCCTGAATATTCATATATCCTTCAAGGTAAAGAAATTTATACATTGATCATAATCACAGAATTAATATCTTCCCTTTCACTTATGTAATTGCACAAGTACATACATGACACTATTTGGATAATCTTGGGTTTAGGGAATGAGTTTCTACACTAGTGGAGAAATTAATATATTATAAAAATTTGATTTTGAATACCAACATATATATTTTAAGCTAAAATAAACAAAACTAAAGAAGAAACTACAACCATGCCTACATACAAAAATATATTAATAAGGAGAAATAACTCTATTAGTCTCAAATTAGCTATTTGTAAAGCCTATTGCAATTGTTGTGCAATTCATAGTGAATAAATAATTTTCAACATTTTTGTACTAGGAAAAAAACATTCTAAAACCACTGCTTCAAAATGGAGAATGGGTAGGGCTATGCTTACAATTCTTAGTGAGAAAAAAAAATGCATCCTACCATTTTCAATGTCTACCCATAAAGTTTATTTAAAATAGAAAAATGGGTATTTGAGACAAATATAACTTGCTAAGTTAGATGGCCAAAGGAGATGTATCATTTATCTATTGCTGCTTGACAAATTATTCCAAAACTTATTGACTTAAACAGTGTACATTTATTTCACGGTTTCTGAATGTTGCCTTCAGCAGTCAGTTCCTCTTGGGTCTTTGAGCTGAGTGCATCAGCTCTCCACACAGACTAGAGCAGACTAGAGCCTGCTCTCTGGTCCTCACTAAATGGACCTTTCTCATATAACAGCTGTCAGTGAGGCAGAACACATACTTATAGCAAGACAGAAGTTCCAACCTCATTTTAAAACTAGTCTCATCACCTTTGCTACATTCTATTGGTTAGCAGAAAATCACTAAGTTCATCCTACACTGAAGGGGAAGAGTAAATTCAGATTGATGTGAGTACCAGGAGACATGGATCACTGGGGACCATCTTAGAAATCTGTTTACTACATGCAATTTTTCTAAAAAAGGAAAAATCTAAAGTTGGAAAGAATGAGTTAGATTTGAAACAAGGGAAGACTTAGCCATCTCCATATTTTTACCCAACATACCTGTTACTGGTTTTTACTTTATTTTCAGTATATGTGTTTATGAAAAAAATTGGATCCTCTTAAAAAAGTTAAAAAATTGATTTAAAAATTTAAGTAATTGAATGAGACATCTGAAGAAGATAATTTTCTTCTTTATTTTATAATTTAGTAAACTGTTTAGTTCCATTAATGAAAACATTAAAATTTGTGAACTTGTTGTCCCTTACAGTGACATTTCTACTTGACTTCCACTTTCAAAATGATTTCTATCCTTATCAACCTTTCCAGACAGTACTAAAAATTGTGAAATAATGTGAGTGTTCAAATGAAATATATCAATTCAAAATGTAGTATCTATGCTATGCCACATAATAAAATAGCAATTTGGTCATACCTTTGCTACCGATTATGTTTGTTTTTGGCTTCAGAGCCTTCTTTACAGGTTTTCTATTTTTGAACAGATCTATTTTAAATATAATTTTTAAGTTTGTATGCTTGACATGCAATAGAAAAGTTTTGGTGATAAGACTGATTTATCTTAGGGAGGATTAAAAAAATAAAAATATCAAAATAATATAGTTGAATGTATTATAATTTAAAAATCATCAATAATTTGAAGAAATAAGCTTAATAAATAAATATATTTGGAAAATTAATTATTACAAACAATTTTTGAGGACAAGAATAGAGGGATGTTTACAAAGAGTGCAGAGACTTATTAAAGCAGTGAAATTATTCTATATGATACTATAATGGCGGATACATGTCATTGTATATTTGTTAAAATCCATAGAATGTACACAGGGCAAACACTAACATATACTTTACACTTTACTTAATAATAGCGTATTAATATTGACTCATCAATTTTGATACGTGTACCACACTAACACAAGATATTGTTAATAGGAGAAACTGGAGGAGTAGGGAAGGGTGTATATGAAAAATCTATGTTCACATTTTCCTAAAACCAAAACTGCTATAATAATAGAAAATCATATATACATTTACATATATATGCCTTTCTTCAAAAATTAGATAATTTTGAAGATTAAAATGCCCATAGTGTAACAAAAATATGTTCAAATATCAATTTGCATTTCATATTTCTAATTGAAAAATGAAAGGTAAAACATGGTATATAATAACATATTAATTTTTATTAGCTTCAACTTTTATAGTATGTATGTGATTGGGCAACAGAATATTCAGGAAATAAAGCTAAAAGTAATTTCAAAGTGAACCAAGCTTTTAAAATTAAATAAGATAGTACTAGGGTTTGGACTAGGTTCAGAAATCATGTGTGTAATTTCAGCATTATGTAATATGATTACATAAGAAAACAAAATGAAGAAAAGAGAAATGTATTTTATTAGTCATCGGTGAAAAAGACACAAGTGATAGAGTCATATATAATTATGCTACTATCAGGAATTTTCATTAAGTAAAAGCATTGAT
Organism: Carlito syrichta; assembly: GCF_000164805.1. NCBI lineage: Eukaryota > Metazoa > Chordata > Mammalia > Primates > Tarsiidae > Carlito > Carlito syrichta. Next base: position 1,053,805 of record NW_007252949.1, read on the forward strand.
TGATATCATTCTAAGTTTAAACAAAAATTCTATCTGATGAATTAGTTTTTCATGCAAAACTATTAATTTATCAGAAAATTTACAGAAAATATCAAATTGCTGTTATTGTTATTGTAGTCATCATCCTCCTTCTCATCATAGGTAATATTTGCCATTTTCCTATGCCCCAGACCTTCTATTAACTACTTTAAATGCATATGCATATTGAGAAAGGACTTAAAATAATTCTAACAAATATCATTCACTTAGTAGATAAGAAATGAAATACAAGTCTCAACCTATTCTTAAACTGCAAGTTAATGAAAACCAAACCTTCCAGTTTAGTTTTATTTTATTTTATTTTTTATAACTGATATTTTTTATTTTGATATTGCGGGGTACAGTCAAGGGTTAGGTATACAAATATGCTTCATTCAGGCCCCCTTGTTGATAATTGGTGTCTCCCCGTTTCCAGTCAGATGTTTACTACCATTTGTCCCATCTCCCCCCCATACTTTCCCAACACTGTCAGTCATTTTCTTACAGTAGTACATTGGATGATCAAGGTCCAAAATATGAGTGAGAATATGTGGTACTCAGATCTTTGTTTCTGTGAGAGGTCACTTAGTATTATAGACTCTAGCTCCATCCAGGTTGCTGCAAAATTCATGATTTTGTTCTTTTATGGCTGCATAGTATTCCATCGTGTATATGTACCACATTTTTTAAATCCAGTCCTCTTTTGACGGTCAGCGTGGTTGGTTCCAGGTTCTTGCTATTGTGAACAGTACTGCAATAAACATTCGCGTGCAGGCATCTTTTTTATAGAGTGATTTGAGTTCTTCAGGGTATATTCCCAGTAGGGGGGTTGCAGGGTCATATGGGAGGTTGATGTTTAGAGCTTTTAGGAATTGCCACACTGCTTTCCACAGAGGTTGCACTAGTTTACACTCCCACCAACAGTGTAGAAGTGTTCCCTTTTCTCCACATCCTCTCCAACAACTATTATTTTCTGAGTTACTGATAATTGCCATTCTTACTGGAGTTAGGTGGTATTCAGTGTGGTTTTGATTTGCATCTCCCCGATGATTAATGAGGTTGAGCATTTCTTCATGTGTCTGTTGGCTGCTCGGACGTCTTCCTTTGTGAAGTGTTTGTTCATATCTTTTGCCCACTTTATAATGGGGTTGTTTGATTTTTTCTTTTCAGCACGTTTGAGTTCCTTGTAGATCCAGGATGTTAAGCCTTTGTCAGACCTAGAGTTGGCAAAGACTTTTTCCCAGTCTGTAGGCTGTCTTCCTGCTCTCTTCATGGTTTCTTTGGCTTTGCAGAAGCTTGTCAGTTTAATGAGGTCCCACTTGTCTATCTTATCCCTTATAGCCTGTGGGTTTCGAGTTTTGTTCAGAAATTGGATGCCAGTTCCAATTTCCATGAAGGTATGTCCTTCATTTTCTAAGGTTCTTATGGTTTGAAGTTTTATATTTAGGTTCCTGATACGTTTGGGGTTAATTTTTGTGTATAGGGATAGATAGGGGTCCTGTTTCAATCTTCTGCATGTGTCAGTCAATTTTCCCAGCACCATTTAATGAATAGGATCTCCTCTCCCCAGTGGTAGGTGGTGGAGGCTTTGTCAAAGATGAGTTGGTTGAGAAATTGAGGTCTTGCCTCTGGAATCTCAATTCTATTCCATTGGTCTATATGCCTGTTCCTATACCAATACCAAGCTGTTTTGATGATTGTAGCTTTATAGTAAAGTTTGAAGTCTGGCAATGTGATACCACCTGCTTTGGTTTTTTTTGCTGAGGATTGTTTTGGCTATTATCGGACGTTTGTGTTTCCATATGAATTCCTGTGTTGTTTTTCCTAGGTCTGAGAAGAATGTTGCTGGTAATTTGATGGGTATTGCATTAAATCTGTAGATTGCCTTAAGTAAGATGGATATCTTCACAATGTTGATTCTTGCGATCCATGAGCATGGGATATTTTTCCACTTGTTTGTGTCATCTTTGATTGCTTTGAGCAGGATTTTGTAGTTTTCATTCTAAAGGTCTTTCATGTCTCTGGTTAGGAAGATGCCAAGGTATTTCATTTTTTTGTGTGTGGCTATTTTGAATGGAATTGTGCTTCTTATTTGGGTTTCTGTTTGTTTATTATTGGTGTAAAGAAATGCGATTGTCTTTTGCACATTTATTTTATATCCTGAGATTTTGCCGAAGGACTTTATCAGTGTAAGGAGGTTTTTGACAGATTCTCTTGGGTTTTCAAGGTATACAATCATATCATCTGCAAAGAGAGATAATTTGACTTCCTCTTTTCCTATTTGGATACCCCTGATTGCCTTCTCTTCTCTGATCGCTCTAACCAGGACTTCCAATACTATATTGAACAGGAGGGGTGAGAGTGGACATCCTTGTCTTGCTCCAGTTTTCAGGGGAAATGGTTCCAATTTTTGTCCATTTAGGAGTATGCTGGCTATGGGTTTCTCATAGATGGCTTTTACTACTTTGAGGTATGTTCCCTGTATGCCTAGATGTTCAAGGGTTTTTATCAAGAAGGGGTGCTGGATTTTATCAAAAGCTTTTTCTGTATCTAATGACATAATCATGTGGTTTTTGTTTTGACATCTGTTGATGTATTTAATTACATTTATTGTTTTACGAATGTTGAACCAGCCTTGCGTCCCAGGGATGAATCCTACTTGGTCATAATGAATGATTTTTTAGATGTGTTATTGAATCCGGTTTGCTAGGATCTTGTTGAGAATTTTAGCGTCTATGTTCATCAAAGATATTGGCCTGTAGTTCTCTTTTTTTTTTTGGTTGGGTCTTTACCTGGCTTGGGTATCAATGTGATGCTAGCTTCATAAAATGATTTGGGGAAGGTTCCATCTTTCTCAATTGCCTGAAATAGCTTCAGTAGGATTGGAATCAGTTCCTCCTTAAATGTCTTGTAGAATTCTGCTAGAAAACCATCTGGTCTGGGGCTTTTTTTTTAGGTAGTTTTCTTATTAAATAGTCAATTTCCTTGATTGTTATTGGTCTATTTAGGGTCTCAATTTCTTCTTGTTTCAATCTAGGCAGGTTGTGTGATGACAGAAAGTCCTCCATTTCCTTGAGGTTTTCAAGCTTGTTTCCATACAAGTGTACATAGTAGTCTCTAATGATCTTTTGTATTTCTTCAGGGTCTGATGTGACTTCACCTTTTGTGTTTCTGATTGTGCTTCTTTGGGTTTTTTCTTTCTTTTTCTTGGTCAGTCTAGCTAGGGGACCATCAATCTTGTTTATCCTTTTGAAGAACCAGCTTTTTGTTTCATTGATTTTTTTTTGTATTGTATTTTTATCTTCTATGTCCTGGATTTGGGCTTTTATTTTGCTGATCTGGATTCTTCTGCTGAAATTAGGGTTTTGGTGGTCTTGCTTTTCCAGCTTCCTTCGGTGGCTTGTTAGGTTATAAATTTGTGCTCCTTCCAATTTCTTCATGTGCGTTTGTAGGTTTATAAATTACCCTCTTACTACAGCTTTTAAGGCATCCCAGAGATTTTGGTAAGATGTTTCTTCATTTGTTTCCAGGTATCTTTTGATCTCTGTTTTGATTTCATCATTGATCCAGGAGTTGTTTAGAATCACGCTGTTTAGTGTCTATGTCTTTGTGGGTTTAGGGGAACCTTGTTGGTGTCAATGTTTATTTTTATTCCACTGTGGTCTGAGAAAGTGCATGGTAGAATTTCAGTCTTTTTAAATTTTGCTTATGCTTGATTTATGACCTAGAATGTGGTCGATCTTGGAATATGTCTCATGTGGTGATGAGTAGAATGTGTATTCTCTGGTCTTTGGATGGAGTGTTCTGTAGGTATCAATTAAGTCCATTTGGTCCAGAGTCACATTGAGGTTCCGAATCTCATTGCTGATTTTTTTCCTGATGATCTGTCGAGGGTTGTGAGTGGGGTATTAAAGTCCCCAGTTGTGATAGTGTTCATTTTGTTTTCCTAGGAGTTACTTTATAAAAGTTGGAATTGCTTTATAAAAGTTGATGCACCTATATTAGGTGCATATATGTTCATGATAGATATTTCTTGTTGATGGAGTGAGCCTTTTATCATTATATAGTGGCCCTCTGTATCTTTTTTAATTTTTGATAGTTTAAATGATATTTTGTCTGAAATTAGGATCGCAACTCCTCCTTTCTTTTGGTTTCCATTCGCCTGGAAATTTGTTTCCCATCCTCTTACTTTGAGTCTGTGCATGTCCTTTTTAGTGAGATGGGTCTCTTGAAGGCAGTATATTGTTGCCTGGTGATATTTTATCCATTTTGCCATTCTATGTCTTTTCAGTGGTGCATTTAGTCCATTCACATTTAGGCTAATTATTGAAATGTGAGAGTTCATCCCTAACATATAGTTCTTTTAGAGTTGTTGTTCCACTTGGTTTACTGCCTTCTTTTGTTTTGGGGGTTGGTTCATATGTATTTTATTCTTTTTCCTGTACTCTTGTGAAAAATGTTGCTCTTTTTTCCCCCTTTTTCTTCTGTGCTTAGTACTTTTTTAAGTACCTCATGTAGAGGTGGTTTGGTGGCAGTGTAGGTTCTTAGGGATTGGATATCTGGGAAAGATTTTAATTCTCCCTCGCTGATGAAGCTTAATCTGGCAGGGTAGGTTATTCTTGGTTGAAATTGTTTATCTTTTAGGACTTTGAAGATAGGGCTCCAAGCTCTCCTAACCTGCAGGGTTTCTGTAGATAAATCTGCTGCTATTCTAATTGGTTTTCCATGGTAGGTAATCTGACCTTTTTCTCTTGCTGCCTTTAGGATTTTTTCTTTTATGCCTACTTTGTTTAGGCGAATTATTATGTGTCTAGGAGTTGGTTTTCTCATTTGTTGTCTTGCAGGGTTTCTCTGGATCTCTTCTGTTTGAGTTTTTGCATCGTTAATTAGATAAGGGAAGTTTTCTTGAATGATCTCATGGAAAGTTTGTTCCAATGTGGTCTCTGTCTCTTCTTCTGCCTCAGGCAGACCAATTACTCTTAGGTTAGGCTTCTTGAGGTAATCGCTCATCTCTTGAAGGTTTTTTTTCTGTCTTTTTGAGCTTGTTTTCTGTGTTCTTGAGAGTTTGGATTATTTCTATATTTTGGTCCTCAAGCTCTGAGATTCTTCTGCTTGGGTAATTCTGCTTTCCATGCTTATCAGTTTATTGTTTATTTCATTCACAGTATTCTTTATTACTGTTATCTCAGATATCAGCTCTTTTCTAGTTTCTTCTTGAGTCTCCTCAATTCTTTTTAATCTCTCCATTAATGTCTTGATGTCTAGGGTTGTATTTTGAGACAATTCAGTTGTTTGCATTCCATAGTCAGTTTTCTCAGTGTCTGCCCTCCCAGGAGTCTGAGAAGGACCCATATTCTTCTTTTGTTTTTTCTTCATTTGTGTAGATTTTTCTCTCTCATCCCTTAGTGGATCAAGTTCCTGAGATCTAATCTCCAGCCTCTCCCCTCTCTTTCTATTGCAGGCAGTTAGCTTGTTGCCTAGGAGATTTGTGACACTAGTCACTATTCAGCGTAGGGGAGGGGCTTTGTCGCCTGTTAATGACGTCACCATGGGAACCAAGGTGGAAGTTCTGCTAGGTGGGCAGGGCGATGCAATGTAAATATGCCTTGAAAATGGTGGAGGTGGTGGTTTGCTTTTAGGCAGCTCCTGTGGGTCTCTAGGCAGGACCAGCTACACAGCTGGGTGCTGGATCTGGGGTGCCTCCAGCCGGCTGGGGTGGAGGACAGGGTCGGGCATTTCCTCCTCTGGAGCTGGAAGCCTGTTATCAGCACCTTATGCCAGCTTGGGGTTCTGCCCCCTTACACAGGCTTGTGGTCACGCATGCTGAGTGCCTCAGCCAGGGTGGACCAGGGGCTTCTGATCTCCAAAGCTCCAGAGGGCAGGTGGTGGCTCTGGGTCCCTCCCAGGGCACTTTAGCCAGAAATGGGACCGGTATCTCTAAGGGGCGGGCACTCAGAGCCTCCTTGCATGACCAGCAGCTTCGCACTGGGTGCTGTCTCCACGCTGTGGCTGGGGATGGAGCTGTGATCCGGGATTGGGAATTCCCCAGCCAGCTGGAAGCACATATAGTGGAGCAGCCGGTCCGCCGGCGATGTCTGGCCCTGCGTGGGACCAAAAGTCCCCAAACCTCATACCAGTGTGGGTGGAGGTAGGCGGGGGGGTGCAGGAAGAAAAGTAATAGTCTTTTGGGGAAACTCACATTCAGAGAATCTCAGGGATCCATCTATGCGGTCGCCATCTTGTCGTCTCTCCCCCAGTTTAGTTTTTAATATGACTATATTTAGTTTTCTTTTGTAGTAATTTAATTACAAAGATTGCCTATAATATCTAAACATGTAAGTGATAAAGGTTATTAAGTTCTATTTTCCATGTAAGAATCTTGGGAGAAGCTAGAACAATGAGAAAGTCTGTACTCAGAATTTAGGAGTAGCATATTCATATTGTTCACACACATTGCTGGACGAGATGACTAATGAGATTTAAAGAATCCTGACATGCTCAATTTCCTTAAAATCTCTCTATCCAGTCGGGCATGTGGCCCACACCTGTAATTCCATCACTTTTTTTGGGGGGTGAGGAGAGAGGATTGCTTGAGCCCAATGGCTTCAAGGCCAGCCTGGGCAACATGGTGAGACCTCATCTCTACAATAAGCCAAAAAATTAGCTGGGAGTGGTAGCACGCCTGTAATTCTGACTACTTGAAAGACTGAAGCGGAAGGATCTCTGGGGCCCAGGAAGTCGAAACTGGGGTGGCCACGAGTGTGCCACTGCACTCCAGCCTGGGTGTTGGAGTGAGACTTCAACTCAAAAAATGCAAAAACAAAAAACAAAAAACAAAAACCCTCATTCCACCATCTCTTTTGCAGTTCCAGATTCACTCCATTGGCTCATATCTGTGACTGAATTTAGCCTAAACCCAACAGAATTGATTTATGTGAGAAAGAAAGAGAATACAAAGTAATCAACACTTAGACTAGTCTCCTTGTATAGCTTTGGGGCCACAGTTCCCTCAGGCAAAGCTACAGGCAGAATTTAATAGAGGAAAATAAATTTAAAAATTATATATCAGGGGCTTGAGCTATCTGAAAAACATTCAGAGTAGGAGAAGAGTAAGTAGGAAGCCCTGGTGCTTGGTAGGGAAATCAGAAAAAAAGACTGCTACAAGGTAGAAAATAGGTGCTGTGTCTAAATTTTAAGGGTTTAAATAATTTTGTTCATAACACATGTAAAAATGTAAGGCAGATTTATCATCTTCATACATGTATTACCAGTTAAAATGGCCAGTTTTAAGAAATATCAACTGACTTTGTTAGAGTTCCTTCTTAGAAAGACAAAACATTATCAGGCATCATTTTCTGCATCATGTGGCCTTTTGATCATCTATTTCTGAATAGTTTTGCATGTTTTGTGGTGTGTGCAGTACTATGTCTATAATTGCACTAGTATCATAATATAGGACAATTCAATTAAAGTGTTTGTTTCAGCTAGACTTTTGATTTATGAGCCTTGATAGGTCACCTGCTTTATTTACTGAGCAATATATAACATAAACCAAGTCTCTCATAATTCATTATAGTGAGAGATGGAAATAAATCATAACTGTCCTGCAGAAACTCTGTCAGTGAACCTAATGAAAAAGTGAGAGTAAAACATTTGATTTTATTTCATCCCTTCCCTAGACTTTTTCTTCCTTCTTCTTTTCATAGAAATTTACCTTTACTGGAAAAGGAGCTATTAGAGATGTAGTCATTATCAATTGTTATACATGGCATTCTACAAAACCATTATGAGGGCACCTGTACGTTTGAGTAAGAAATAAATAGTTGATCACATGACACAAATAATTTATAACTTGCAATTTAAGTAATTCATTTAAATTGACAGCTATTTGTTCCTGGAAAGTTAATCACTTGTTAATGGGCCTTTTAAAAAACAGTAGACCTTTGGTCCAAATAGCAGTATGATCAACAAGCAATATCTCCTTTCAGCCTTTAAACATTTGTACTCTATCTCTTAGTCCTGATTTTGTCTCCCATTCAATCTTAAAGGGGCAGGTTGTCTTCTTGGATAGCTTCTTAGTGTTAATGCTGTCACACTGAAGAACTGAGGACTGCTTTAGCTATTTGGGCTTTTTTGCTTCCATAGGAATTGCTATATTGTCTTTTCCAGGTCTGTGAAAAATGATACTGGCAATTGGATAGGAATTGCATTGAATATGTAGACTGCCTTGGGTAGAATTTCAGACTTTAAACTATACAATAAAGCTACCGTAACCAAGACAGCATGGTCCTGGTACATTAATAGACACACAGCCCATAGAAGAGGACAGATAAACTGGAAATAAAACCACACACCTTGAATCAACCCACTTGTGACAAAGTTGACAAAAACAAACATTGAAGAAAGAAAATCATATTTAGAGAAAACGGGCTAGCTACATGCAGAAGAATGAAACTGGACCTCTACGTATCACCATTTACAAAAATTAACTAAAAATGCATCAAGTAATTAAATGTGAAACCCAAAACTATAAGAATCTTAGAAGAAAACCTGGGGAACACCCTGCGGAACATCAGCGTAGTCAATGAATCATGGCCAAGTCTTCAAAAACAAATACAGCAAAACCTAAGATTGACAGGTTAGACCTTATCAAAATAAAAAGTTTTTACACAGCAGAATAAACCATAAAAAGAGTAAGGAGACAATCCACAGAATGAGAGAGGAGAAAAAATTGCAAGCTATGCAAATGAGAAAGACGTAACATCCAGGATCTATAAGGAACTTAAACTAATTCACAGGAAACAAACAAACAACACAATTAAAAAGTGGACAAAGCACATGAACAAACACTTCTCAAAGGAAGATAGTCAAACAGCCAACAAGCTTATGAAAAAATGCTCAGCTTCACTTATTATCAGAGGAATGCAAATCAAAACTATAATGAGATACCAACTCACAGTGGTAAGGATGGTATCATTAAAGAAGACAAAACAACAGGTGGCATGGCTTTGGAGAAAAAGGAACACTTCCACACTGTTGGTGGGAATGCAAGCAATTTCATCCTTTGTGAAAAGCAGTGTGGCAGTTCCTCAAATAACTAATATTGAACTTCCACGTGATCCAGCAATCCCACTTCTGTGAATATAAATCACTATACCAAATGGACACTTGTACACGTCTGTTCATTGCAGCACTACTCACAATAGTATACACGTGGAACCAACCGAGATATCCATCGAAAGTGAACTGGATAAAGAAAATGTGGTACATATACATGAAGGAATAATATGTAGTCATAAAATTGCAGGAACATGAAGACAGCTAAAGAGCATCATTATTTTCTAATATTTTATTTTATTTTATTTTATTTTAAAGATGTGTGGTCCAATTCAGGATTGGGTGCTTAAGTGGTCATTGTACAGATAAAGTTTGGGGAAGGCCATCATTCTAAATGATTTATTACAGAAACAAAAAACTGAATACTGCATGGTTTCATTCATAAGTGGGCCCTGAACATATGGCATGAGAATACAAAGACAGAAACCACTGAGACTGGGCACTGCTAATGTGGGAAGGAAGTAGAAGCAAAAGAAACACAACCACTCATTGTGTATCACGTCCAGTACCAGGCATACAGTGAACTCACTAGAAGTTCAAACCTCACCTGGCTGTACACAGCTTACTTTTGTGGCAGATACTCACATGTACCTCATAATTCCAAAATACAATTTTTTTTTTTTTTTTTTTTTGAGTTGGAGTCTCACTCTGTTGCCCAGACAGCCTCGACCTGCTGGGCTCCGGCGATCCTTCCGCCTCAGCCTTCCAAGTAGCCGGAATTACAGGCGCGCGCTACCACACCCGGCTGATTTTTTGATTTATTGTAGAGATGAGGTCTCGCTGCCCAGGCGGGTCTCGAACCCGCGGGCTCAGGTAATCCACTCACCTCAGCCTCCCAAAGGCGCGGGATTACAGGCTGAGCCACTGAACCCGGCTCAAAATACAATTTTTTAAACATGAAAAAAATAAAGAATAACATGCATGGCACTGGTTGTCCAGCTCTTTTTACAGAAAAAAGAAAAAAAGTCTGTGACTGAACAGAGAGAATCTGAACAATGGCCACTATTGAATTATATTTGAATTACTTTTTAATTAATATATGTTTAAAGTAACATATAATATTGTGCATTTTTATCATGAACAATGATTTTTGAAGTACATATACATTATTGAATAGTTACATATAGCTAAGTAATAAATGTATCAGCTCACATAGTTACTATTTTTTGTGGTCATAGCACATATCAGTCACTCTCCTTATATTTCAAGAATATATCATCATAGTTAAGTCACTTTGCTATAAAATAGAGCTCCTGAAATTTATTTGTCTTATCTGACTGTAATTATGTATCCTCTCACAAACATTTGCCCATTCTCCCTGCCCCTTAATCACCTTAAGCTCTGATATCCACTATTCTCTCTACTTCTGTGAGATCAACTTTTTTTTTTCTTTTTTTTTTGAGTTGGAGTCTCACTCTCCCAGACTGGAATGCAGTGGCCGCTCCCGGCCACCACAGCCTCAACCTGCTGGGCTCCTGCTATCCTTCTGCTTCAGCCTTCCGAGTAGCCGGAATTACAGGCATGCGCTACCACCCCCAGCTGATTTTTTTTTTTTTTAATTGTGGAGATGAGGTCTCACCAGGTTGCCCAGGGGATCTCGAACCCGTGGGCTCAGGCAATCCACTCACCTCAGCCTCCCAAAGGCGCGGGATTACAGGCTGAGTCATCGAGCCTGGCTGAGATAAACTTTTTATAGACTTTATATATGATTGAATTCATGCTGTATTTCTCCTTTTGTTTTAGGCTTATTTCACTTAAAATATTGTTTCCATGTTTATCTATGCTGTCACAAATGACAGATTTCATTCTTTTAATGGTTTAATAGTATTACATAGTATATAAATATCATAATTTTAAAATCCACTCATCTATTGGATGGACACAGGTTGATTACATATCTTAGCCATTGTGAATAGTGCTACAATGAATGTGATCATACAGATGTCTCTTCCACACACTGATTTTATTTCCTTATTACTTATTACATATAGTAGTGGAATTGTTGGATTATCTGTTAGTTCTAGTTTTAATTTTTTGAAGAATCTCCTTACTGTTTTGTTTTAATGTTGACTATGCTGGTTTATTTTCCCACCAAAAGTGTATAAAGGTTTCCTTGTTTCCAGTCTTGTGACTGGCTTCTTTCACTTAGCAAATTGTTCCCAAGTTTCATCTGTGTTTTACCAAATATCAGTACTTCTTTCCTTTTTATGAGTAAATAATATTCTATTGAATGGATATACTATGTTTTATTTATCCATTCATAGTTAATGGACAGTTAAGGTATTTCTATCTAACTATAATGGACAAAGTTACAATGAACATTTGTGTGTAAATTTTTCATTAATTGTTACATCATAGTACTAATGTCTTTAACTCAATTGAAGCCCTGCCAGACTGTTTTACAAAACAGCTATCCTATTTTATACTCCCACCAGTAGTGTTTGAGGGTTCTGATTTCATCACATCCCTCCCTAGTACATGGTATCATCACTTTTTTTGTTGTTCTCTTTATAGAGTTTATAAAGTTGTACTTCAGTGTAGTTTTTTTTTTTTTTTCGGTGCATTTCCCTGTTGACTGACTAAGGCTGTGAAACATATTTCCATGTGATTAGTGGCCACTTATATATCTTTCCCAGAAAAATTTCCATTCAGATATTTAGCACATTTTAAAATTTTTAGTTGTATTTTTTATTTTTGACATATGAGTCTTTATGTATTTTAATATAAGTACCTTATCAGATATGTTTAACAAATGTTTTCCAATCTTAGTTTTTTTTTTTTTTTTTTTCTTATTTGGTGGTGTCCTTTTAAACACAAAAGTTTTTCATTTCGATCGAGTCTAATTTATATACTTTTTTTTGTTGCTCATGCTTTTGTTGTTATATATAAAAGTATTTTGCCAAAGCTGAGATTTTAAAAATGAAAACTTATGTTTTCTTTTAAAAGTTTTATGATTTTTATTCTTTTTTTAAAAATATTTTTATTATGGTTTTGTGGGGTACAGTTAAGAGTTAGGTATACAATTATGTTTCATTCAGGCACTCTGTTGATAAGAGGTGTTTCCCCATCCCCAGACAGATATTTGCTACTGTTAATCCCATCTCTCCCCCCCATAGTTTCCCAGTATCGTCAGTCATTTTCTTTTCTTTTTTTTTTAACAGTCAGAAAAAAGTTTATTTAGAAAGTAGGTCAGAGAAAAAAAGAGTGAATCCATCTCTCCAAGATGGGAGGGGGTGCCAGATGCTTAAGAAGCGTTTAGCAGTGACTGCTTGAAGTTGAAAGCTTTTAAAACTTCCCTTTTAGTAGAGACAGGAAAGCTCAGGAGCTGTCGCCATGGTGATGGGGTGGTGGTCTGTGTCATGTTGGTCATGAAGGACTGATCACAAGAGATTAGGTCAACTTGATCTTTTATGGCTCATTGTCGGTGACCAGCACTGACCAAGGGTGGGTTAGGACCCGCACCAGAGAATCTGGACAGCGAGAAGACCACTCGGAGGCAGTTCTTCTGGGAACAGTCTGATCAGGACTGGAGCCTAGTCATTTTCTTATAGTATTGCATTGGATGTTCAAGGTCCATTATATGAGTGAGAACATGTGATACTCAAATCTTTGTTTCTGTGAAAGGTCACTCAGTATTATAGACTCTAGTTCCATCCAGGTTGCTGCAAAATTCATGATTTTGTTCTTTTTTATGGCTGCGTAGTATTCCATTGTGTATATGTACCACATTTTTTTAATCCAGTCCTCTTTTGATGGGCAGCATACTTGTTTCCAGGTTCTTGCTATTGTGAACAACGCTGCGATAAACATACGTGTGCAGGCATCTTTTTTGTAGAGTGATTTGAGTTCTTCAGGGTATATTCCCAGTAGGGGGATTGCGGGGTCATATGGAAGGTCGATTTTTAGAGCTTTGAGGAATCACCACACTGCTTTCCACAGAGGTTGCACTAGTTTACACTCCCACCAACAGTGTAGAAGTGTTCCCTTTTCACCACACCCTCTCCAGCAGCTGTTATTTTTGAGTTGTTGATAATTGCCATTCTGACTGGAGTTAGGTGGTATCTCAGTGTGGTTTTGATTTGCATCTCCCTGATGATTAGTGAGGTTGAGCATTTCTTCACGTGTTTGTTGGCTGCTCGAATGTCTTCTTTTGTGAAGTGTCTGTTCATATCTTTTGCCCATTTTATAATGGGGTTGTTTGTTTGTTTCTTTTCAGCACGTTTGAGTTCCTTGTATATCCAGGATGTTAAGCCTTTGTCAGACCTGGTGTTGGCAAATACTTTTTCCCAGTCTGTAGGCTGTCTCCCTGCTCTCTTGATGGTTTCTTTGGCTTTGCAGAAGCTTGTCAGTTTAATAAGGTCCCATTTGTCTATCTTCTCTCTTAAGTCCTGTGGGTTTCGGGTTTTGTTCAGGAATTGGGTGCCAGTTCCAATTTCCATGAGAGTATTTCCTTCCTTTTCTAAGGTTCTTATGGTTTGAGGTTTTACATTTAGGTCTCTGATCCATTTGGAGTTAACCTTTGTGCATAGGGATAGATAGGGGTCCTGTTTCAATCTTCTGCATGTGGTCAGCCAGTTTTCCCAGTACAAAATCTTTGATCCATTTTGAGTCACTTTTTGTATATAGTGTGAGTTAAAGCTCAAATTTCACTCGTTTGCATGTTACGTATCCAGTTATCCCAGTGCCATTTGTTAAAGGACTATTCATCCTCCTATTGAATGGTTTTGTACCCCTTTCTAAATTAACCATAGACTTGTTGGTTTGTTTCTGGATTCTCAATTCTGTTGCATTTATCTATATATCTGTCTTTATATAAGTACAGCAATGTCTTAATTATGGTTACTTTGTAGTAAGTATGGAAATCAGGAAGAATGAGTCTTCATATTTGCTCCTTTTTCTAAAATTATATTGGTTATTTAAGGTCCGTTGCAATTCCATATGAATTTCAGTATCAGTTTGTCAATTTCTATACCCAGCTGTATTCTGATCAATATTGCATTAAATCCTTAGTTTAGTTTTTGAATATTGATATTTTAACAATACTAAGTTTGTGATTCATATTTTTCAGGATTTTTTTTCACTTACTAAGAGTTCCTTTGTCTCTACAACATTTTGTCAATTTGGAATAAAAGATAGTTTTTTTTTTTCAAATTTATTCCTAATTATGTTGCTCTTTTGATGCTATTAAATGGATTTGATTTTCTATTATATTTTGAATTATTCATTATGTGTGTAAAAATACAATTGACTTTTGTGTATTGATGTTGTATTCTGCAGCCTACATGTGTTTATTAGTTCCAATAATTTTTATTTATAAAATGATCATATTTTTCCTTTGATCAGATAATGATGAATAATGCACTTATGGATCCAAGAATAATAAGCCATCAGGAGAGGGGAGGCACTTAGCATCAATAGGTACTCCAACTAAAACCAGGCGGAGTGGGAAATAAAGGGAGGCTCAAAGTTTACCTGTATGATGACCAGTTATGTACCTAATCCTGAGTTGTACCCCACATATTTAAAATAAACAAACAAACAAACAAATAAAATGAATCATACTGTCATATATATATATATAATTTTATTTATTTATTTATTTTTGAGTTGCAGTCTCACTCTGTCACCCAGACTGGAGTGCAGTGGCCGCTCCCGGCCACCGCAGCCTCGACCTGCTGGGTTCCAGTGATCCTTCCACCTCAGCCTTCCGAGTAGCTGGAACTACAGGCACGCTACCATGCCCGGCTAATTCGTTGATTTATTGTAGAGATGAGGTCTCGCCAAGTTGCCCAGGTGGGTCTCGAACCCGCGGGCTCAGGCAATCCACTCACCTCGGCCTCCCAAAGCACAGGATTACAGGCTAAGCCACCGAGCCCAGCCCTGTCTTATATTTTAATATTGTGTGGGATTTTGTAAACTGACACTTTTGTTTTTGATATTAGAATTTTTAAAATTTTGTGAGTAAAATAGGCTCATGATTTTTCTTTTTTCTAGTACTTTTGTCTTGTTTACATTTCAGTGTTATTCTTGTCCTAGAATGAATTTCAGACATTTTTTTTTCTATTTTGGAAGAATGCATATATAAATGAGATTATAAGTTCTTGATAGGCTGTAGAAGGTCACTTTAGGCATTTTTCTGCCTGTGCCTTAATTTTTGGCAAGATTGTGCTTGGTAGTCCCAATAAAGTCCCTTTGATTGCTCTTCATATGCAATTTTCATAAAATTATTAAAATTTCTGCTCAATATTTTAGGCTACGAGTTTTATTATTAGAAGTGGTATCAAATATCAGAATCTCCCTCTGAGATTTTTTTCTCTCTAGTATTTGGCCCTTCAAGTTTTCTCTTCCAAAGTAACTTTCCAAGGATTCACTGGTATATTTTATTTTACACTTCCCAAATTTTTTAGTTTACTTTTGGCAGGAGAGATAATCTGAATCAAGATAGTTTGTCATTACTGGAAGTACGTCATATGTGTGTTTTTATTTTCACATATGGAATAATTTAATCCATAAATCTTTAATAATTTCTACCTATTCTAATTACAGAGATAAAATTATAATTTTTTATTTGTGGTTTGTTTTATCTTCTAGCACATGATATACTTTTTTTCTTTTTTAGAATTATTTAATATATACTTTTAGAAGAATGATATGCATTAGGTACAATATATTAACCACTTAAGTGTTTTGTTGCCCTTTTGGGGGATGTCAAAGTAATCTTATATAAATTGTTTGCTTATTTTTCACAAAAATTCAGATGGTCACCAGAAATGATGAAGTAATCTAGAGTGCGAGTGCAAGGATTGGCTTTTTAGTAATAACTCCAACAATATTTCTGGCAATTGCTATGATCTACTTTATTTGTTCCAATGCCTCTCTCTCCATGTCAAGGAAGTTAGGATAATCTAAAGGACGAGGTGTTGTTTTATCTTCCAAGGGAAAACACGAGGAGGGAATGGGGTAGACAATGGGGAAGGGAGGTGTTTTCCATAGACATGTTAGACACTGTATGTCTAACATTTTGCTCTTAAAAACATATATATAAATAATGTATAAATAGTTATTTTCTTTAACAAGTGTGCTTAAATAAGAATTTAAAAAATAATAAATAGGTTATCTCAAATATGGAATATTTTTCACTTTTTCCAATTAAAATGCTGTCATGAACACTATTCCTATCACATTGCTTCTTCATGAAAGAGTTACTTTTATTCCATTTTTAAGTGTTATGTAAAGAGTTGTTTCTTTTTTAACTATTCCAGTTAGCAGTAACAGAGAAGCATTTTTGTTCCCTACAGTCTGACTAAAAGAAAAAAGTACATTCAATATGTCTTCTTTTTTCAATTTGTTCATGAACTTTTTTATAACATCATTGATATTTTTTTCACGTTTGTACCCTCAGAACCTTCATTAAAACATTTCAATCTTTTCTTCCATGATTCATATCTGCCTTTGTTATAATGGCATTTTTGTATTTTTTATCTCAACACTACTGCCTTTGTTCCTTTTAAAAAACTTTTTGGTAGTTCAATATAAAGTAAATTGAAGCTGCGTGTGAAAATTTAAGCAGAAGCGAAAACTTTATTTCAAGGCTTTTAAATATGAAACTATTTAAAATAGGCATTTGTGCTTAAAAAACTTTAATAGTAAATGCTACTTAGTTAACTTCATTTACTTAAATCAGAGCAAACTTGAGGATTTGCAGCTATACATTCCACATTTTGTTTACATTCCCTGATACATTTCTTTGCATGAAAGTTACATTCTTAACCCTACTTAACTCTTTCAATTATAACTCCATTTTTTAAATTAACATTTTCAGTAATTCTGCTACAAGCATTAACTGTATGGGCTGTTTCCAATGCCTTTTACCTATTATACCTTACATCAATATCTATCAGGTTTTCACTCTATTAACGGACCTCACAAATGTCTCTAATGCCTCCCTATCACTACCTTCACTAACTATTCCTAATATTCTTACCTGATCTCTTGACAGCATTTACCATTGTTCATTAGGCCCTTAAAGAGAAAGTTTTATTTTGTCTCTATGTGATTATAACCTTCTTTATTTCTACCCTACTTTGTACTATTTCTGTCTCCTTTACCGATTTTTTCTTTCCTTAACTTTTTAATTTATAAATGCCCCAGGATTAATCTTTGATCTCCTTTGTTCTATCTTTTCTGTTTCCTTTAATGATCTCATCCAATGTAATGACTTTAAATACCATCTTGATGCCAAGTACTTTGAAATTCACATCTCTAGCACAAAACTCTTTCACAAATTCCACACACAATTTCAACTGCATACTCATTACTGCTACTTGAATGTCTAGTAGACACCTCAAATTAAACATGAATAAAACTAGACTGCTGATTCTTTCTCAAAATATGCTTCAATCACAGTTTTCCTTATTTCTATTCATGGAGACTTTATTCTTCCAGTGTTCTTGTCAAAGAGCTTGTATTCATCTTGACTCTCTCCCTTATATGTTATTCCAACCACCAGGAAAAATGATGGCTTCAAGGTTTATTCAGAAATGGGCCACTTTCCACACTTTCATAGTGTCCATCTTTATTCAAGCCACAACAATTTCTTTTCTAGATTACTGCAGGAGATTTCTAATATTCTCTTTACTTCTATACTTATCCCTATAGTTTATTCAAAGTCAAAAAGGACTGCAGTGGTCCTTGTAAAACAAAATTAATTTATCACTCAAAATTTACCAGTGCCTTTTTTCCAGCATAAAATCTAAGTTCCTATATGAAGAAACATATAAACCTCTGCATAATCTTGTCAGTATATTGTCTTTCTGACTGTATTTCTAACTGTTCCACCTTTTCTTTATTTATTCTTACCATATTGGTATTTGTATTGGTCTTTGAATATGCTGGTTAACAAGAATATCTTCTGGTTTTTGCTCTGTGCATGCTTAAGACTTGAATAATATTCTCTTTGATATTTTCATTTTCTTCAAATATTTATTAAACGTGCCTTTTCATTTTGATCAGAGTCCCAAATTCCTCTTTTTCTTTATTGCTTTTTCTTTTTCCTATTATCACTTATTCTATCAAACATAAAATATCATCAATCCTTTATAATTTAACTTTTCAGTTGTCTTCCTTTCTCTTCACAAACTTAAACTCAACAGAGACAGGATTTTTTTACTGTTTCTATTTTGCCTCGCACATTGTATGTATTCAGTAACTATTTGGTAAATGCAAATGGTATACAAGAACATGTGATTCAATGATTATTGATTTTGTTTTCCTTTTGTTTATTATAGATATTGTCAAGACAAAAATTAAAATAAATGCAATGTGTACTATATTTAGTCACAACTACAATAAAAATAATGCAAATCATAAATAAAACAGTAATTTTTACATCAAAGGATTTGGCTTCCATTTTTGTTCTGTCAATATTTATGAAATTTGGAGATATATCAAAGTAATATTTGTTGTATAAAGCATATTTATTGGACTGTACCATATTTAGACTTTCAAGTTTCTAAAGATTCCATTCAGGATAGTTGGTAAGATTTCAAAAGGCACAGCTGTGGAAGAAAAATAATTCCACGCACAAATGAAAAAGTGCATGTTTGTGCATTGATTATGAGTTTGTTTTGGGACACATTAATGAGTATAGTGCAGTGGCTCAGTGTTGGCTCTGGAATCAGAATATATAGGCTTTAAATCTCTCCTTCAGAGAAAAAGCAGCCTGTGGCTAGTTATGTAACCTTTGAAAACTTCAATTCCCTCAACTATAAAATGGGGTCTGTGTAGTGCCTGTCCATGGATTTATAGTGAGGATTAAATAATATAAGACAGAAGAACTAGAGATGATTCCACAGATGATAAGCATTCAATAAATATTTTATATTATAGAGCTTTGTATTATTAAATGTTCTCCAGGGAAACAGAACCAGTTGAGAAATAGAACCAACAAAACAATAAGAAATATGTGTGCACATGTGGACACACACAAAGATAGATAGATAGAGAGAGAGAGAGAGAGAGAGAGACAGACAGAGACAGACAGAGAGGGCAGAAGAGAGATAATTCATCCTTCTTTACGTTTCTGTTCTGTGTACCTCAGTGAATTGCATGATGCCCACCCACACTGTTGAAGACAGATCTTCTTTACTCAATCTACTGATTCATATTCTTATCTCTTCCAAAATGACCTCCCAAGTACAAACACAAATAATGTTTACCAGCTACCCAGGCATTCCTTACCCAGTCAAATTGACACTCAAAATTAGCTGTCATAGGTATACTAAGAAATTTTGGATAAAATTTTTACATCCATTATGTTTGATTCTCATGTATGACCAATCATTTGGAGTATACAAGGCATCAATACTTATTAAACTACAAGAGTTACTATTCAAGCAAAATACTCTAATTAATAGACTAGCAAAGTATAGTGTGGTCAAAACAAATGTATTTTTAATGTATGCAAAATTAACTATACCAAACCGGTATTTACTAAAAATCTATTAAGATGTATGTATGTCTTATATATCATTGCCCCTAAACATGAGACAACTACTTCATTTGATTTCTATCCTAGTAAAAAGCTATATTATGCCGGGCTCGGTGGCTCAGCCTGTAATCCTGCGCCTTTGGGAGGCTGAGGTGAGTGGATTGCCTGAGCCCGCGGGTTCGAGACCCACCTGGGCAGCGAGACCTCATCTCTACAATAAATCAAAAAATTAGACGGGCGTGGTAGCATGTGCCTGTAATTCCGGCAACTCGGAAGGCTGAGGCGGAAGGATCGCCGGAGCCCAGCAGGTCGAGGCTGCGACAGAGTGAGACTCCAACTCAAAAAAAAAAAAAAGTTATATTATGTAGCAAGATATGAGCAAAAACCCATGGTGTTAAATTTATTAACTATATTTTATGTTGTTCTTTTGAGTGTTTTAAGGGATTTTCCAAGAGACTGTTGACTATAATTGAGTTTCCTCCATGTGCTTCTAACCAAATATAACTCAATATTTTATACTTAGAAATGTATTTTGTGGTTAGTCAGATAAATCTGTAAACAGATGTTAAAATAAAATGTTGGAGTTAAAATAGGCATAAAGAACAGAGAAACAGTGTTCTTTGATTTTATAATATGGAGGAGGTTTTCTATCTGAAGAAAGGTTAGGATTGCATGAAAGAGAGGGAGGTTAAAATATTCTATAACACACAATAAAGAATAAATCAATAGAGCACAATACAATATGTGAACTGGGAATAATGGGAAAAAAAATGTCTCAGATCAGGTAATTAGTGACTACTTTACAAAGACTAAAATTAGTATCTCAAGAAAATTAATTTTTAAAATGTTCAATATATTGACGATTACACCATTTTCCACATTAAATCTCATTTTCTCCTTTATCACAACATATCTTCTAGTGGAAATATGTGTCGTTAATTCTGTATAAAATCTCCTTGATCTGTTTAAGCAAGGCAGAACTTCACAGGTTTTTAAAAAATACTAAAAATCGAAACTCATTTACTCAAAAATCATTTATGATATAATTATATCTCAGACAAGCTTTGAATTTTAAGGGATAAGAATATCCATTAATGACTATTATTGGCAATACCAGTCTAAAACCCAGAACTATAGTAAAACTAAATGCTCTACATACAAATAAAATTCTATATCTTCTACACTTTTTTTTCCTATAAGGAACATAAAATTTAAAGATCATTTTAAAGATGAGCTGCAAATGAATGGTTTTTGGTCTCTTGAATGTTAGAATTTATTTGCATTCATGATATACTTCATTTAAAGTGTTCTTGTCATTCTATTTCATACAAGTTTTATGATTTTAAAGAAAGTCACAACAGGCATTCAGTTTATTAAAATGCTGTAATGCTTGTAAGAAATTCTTTATGACATAGTTCGAATTTTCATATCTTAAAATTTTTTTGTGTATGGCAATATAAAGCATATGACTAACTACTTTGGGTACATTGATAAGACTAATGAAAACATCTAAAAATATTTGTAATTGACAAAACTAAGTAAAATAAATAGAAATGTACTTTAAAACAATTGTGATATTTTTCATTTGTTGAAATAAAATGAATTTATAAAACTAAAATCTGTGGATGCACTTTCTTTAATAAAAAATAACTCTACAAATGATATATCTTCTGATATTGCTGGGAATTTATTAGAACAAAGTAAAATTCATCATATGGAACACAACAGTGAAAGCTATTGAATGAGAAAATGATTATAAAAAGTATCTCGGTAAAATCACTCTAATTTTTACTTGTTAAAAGAAATAAAATAAATGATGAATATTTTCCAATTTCAGTAAATAATCATATGCTTCTGTACATATTTTTAAGTACTGACCACAGTTTATTATTATGCAAAGGGAGTTAACAGAATTAAATTTTTTTTTGTCTTTTGGAACAATGTTGTAAAATAGATGACTTTACCTGGAAGATAAAACATGGTGAGTATTCTTTATGGAATAATAGTCTTAATATGTTCTGTCCTTGTAAAAGATAATTATAATAAAAAGTAACCAGACAAAATTGAAAGAAAAAATAGTCCTTCATTGTAAAATATATACAATTGTGAATTCAGCATAAAGCTTGCAAGATAAAACTGTTTTTATGTTTATCATAGTCTAAACATCAAAGTTATCATCTTAAATAACACAAATATTTAAACAAGTAGATGAGCAGGTATATTTTATATCTTTGTACAAATATTATGTGTGTATATATATATATAATATGTAAATATATGGATCAATGTTGTAAATCTATCTGTCTGTCTGTGTATATGTATATGTGTATACATTTGTCTGGCCTTACATGAGATGTTGTGATGGTGTGGGACTCAGGAATGGAATAATTTTCATTTAAGATACAAATTCCAATGGTGTGAGAAGCAAAACTCAGTATCAGAATTTTGAGTCAACAATCAAAATATTCTAGGTAATAGTAGTAGGTAATCCTTGAAAAAATGATTTTCAAACATGTATTTATTCTAAATGTGTCTCAAAGAGCAAGGTAATTACGTTTTTTGCATGGTTGGTCAACACATAAAAGAACCAGGATTGAAACTTCAGTTCTTTAACCTCAGAAATTAAGTTCTCTTAGCTGGTTGTGGTGGCCCACACCTGTAATCCCAGTGCCTTAGGAGGCTGAAGCACGAGGATTGTTTGGGACTGGGAGTTCGAGATCAGCCTGGGCAACACAGGAAGGTAGAGTCTTTACAAAATATAAAAAAAAAAAAAAAATTAGATAGACATGATGGCACATGCCTTTATTCATAGCTATTCTGGAAGATTTGGAACTATGAACTCACCACTGCACTCTAACCTGGGGCAACAGAGTGAGAAATTGTCTCAAAAGTAAGAAAGAAAGGAAAGAAGGAAGGGAGGGAGGGAGAAAGAAACAAAGAACAGAGGAAGAAACAAAGAAAATTAAACTGTATGATATTATAACATTGTTCTTCTCTAGTTTTCTCTGAACTCCTGAGTCTAAAATACTATTAACTATAAATATTTTCCTTGTTTCTATTTAGTACCATCCCACCCAACCTTTAGCAAGTAGAATTAAAAAAACAAATGATATTTGCAATTAATAACAAATTACTGAAAATTACTGACTTGTCAACAATATTCCATAATGCATTTATGAATATATCAATATCATATGGTCTTTTAATTCCATTTATTCATTCAACAAAATCTACTGATATACTGTTACATGTCAAAGCATGCTACCAGTGCCAGGACTAGAAAAAAGAAAGAAAATGCCGTGGTCTCTGCCATCAGTTGTTGTTCAATTATCTAAGCAACAATCATTCTAATAAGCACATATTATTACGGTGCTTGACTATTGCAATATATATATATTGAGTTAGAGTCTTACTCTGTCGCCCAGACTGGAGTGCAGTGGCCGCTCCCGGCCACCGCAGCCTCGACTTGCTGGGCTCCGGCGATTCTTCCGCCTCAGCCTTCCAAGTAGCTGGAACTATAGGCATGCACTACCACACCCAGATGATTTTTTGATTTATAGTAGAGATGAGGTCTTGCCAAGTTGCCCAGGCGGTCTTGAACCCGTAGGCTCAGGCAATCCACTCACCTCAGCCTCCCAAATGCGCGGGATTACAGGCTGAGCCACCGAGCCCGGCTTTATATTTATATTTTTAGTAATGACTCAAAGTCCCCATGTTCATAGCCAAAATTTAGCTCTCACAACACAGTTTTAAACAAAATTTTATTGTAGGCATACAGTCAGCAATCTATAACTATTGTCTCCTTAGATTACTATTTGAAACAAATTAGCAAATCAACTGGACCCCAGAACAATACATACATACACTACAGCCAAGATGAAATAATACAACACACCCTTTTCTCTTTCTTTAAATGATTTGTTAAAGAAATACTTAAGAGATTCGTATCTGCATATCTAAAGATATTCCTTGCACTCAGGTTAATTGTATGACTTTGCCTCTGACCATCAGTTTCTTAATGTTAAATAAGGAAATACTATAATGTTTCATCACAGTTAAGAGATCATACAGCCAGGCTCGGTGGCTCAACCTGTAATCCCGCGCCTTTGGGAGGCTGAGGTGAGCAGATTGCCTAAACCCGCGGGTTTGAGACCCGCCTGGGCAGCGAGACCTCATCTCTACAAAAAATCAAAAAGTCAACCGGGCGTGGTAGCGCGCGCCTGTAGTTCCAGCTCCTTGGAAGGCTGAGGCGGAAGGATCGCCGGAGCCCAGCAGGTCGAGGCTGCGGTGGTCGGGAGTGGCCACTGCACTCCAGTCTGGGCGACAGAGAGAGACTCCAACTCAAAAAAAAAAAAAAAATAACATACAAAATCTTTTAGCTTATAAAGTTACATAGATTAGTATTTGTGTAAAACCAGTTGTTAATTCAGATTTGAACTCTTAATTTTCACACTCAGGCATATTCCTTAAAGAGTAAGAAACAATTAAAATTCAGTCAATATTTGCTAATTAATTGCTTTAGAGAATAAATTAAATTAAGAAAACAAATTATTTCTACAAGCAAAGAAATTCTTTGTTCTGTTTTCTTCAGGATACTGTCTAAATATGTATCATTCTAATAAAATCTTAAGTAAAAAGACTGACATGGTTAAAGGACCCAGACATAAAAATTATTTTAAAAGTTCTAATATTTAATATTTTGTATTTTGTCTTACTTCGTCTTAGTGTTTTAATGTTTTCATACATGTCTAATTTAAAAATTCTACTAGAATGACACATAATTTACTGAGTTAAGTTTCTTGAGATTTTATTGCAGAAATAAGTAATTCAGAAAAGTGTCATTTCTTTTTTTTTTAAGATAGATTAAAATTTAAATTAGCATAATTGTATTTTACTAGCACCTTAATGGAAATTGAATAAATTGAAATTTGTGCTTTAATTTTTGCAGCAGTGCCACAAATTTACTCACATTTTACCAAGCTGTTGAGAACAAAAGTATTTCTGATTCCATTAAAGCTTTTTTGCTCTTTATTAGCTCTCACCAGATGTAGATAAGGAGAAAAATATACATTAAATTTTTTTTACCCTTTTATTTAAGAATGCATATTGAATTTTATGAAATGATACTCAGCAACCGTCAGGGTCAATGTTTTTGTGATGCTCATTGAATTTGTATTTTATTTACATAGTATAGGCCACTAAGTTGTCTGTAATATTTATTATAAGTCCATGTCTGCCAAAAATGAGTTTTTACTCTTTGTTAATTAGCATAAAGTTATTATTTTAGAATCATGCTAATCTTTTATAGTTTTTCTTATCTTTGTATGTTAATATTTTATAAGGCAATTATATAAATAATAAATTAGAATTATTGATGTATTTATGACCTCAATTCTATTGATTAAGCACATCTATGTTATAGTTTACTGAGATGTTAATTCATGTACCAGTGTAAACATTCTCTTTTAATTTCCACCTTAAATTCTACTATACCTAACATAATTTGCCACTCTAATTTGACCTTAGGTGTGTGTATTTATTACGTACTTATTTATTATCTTGTTGTTTGCAATATGTCTTTTATATGTTCCTTGACTTTGCTATTTTACCCTATAATCCAAAGAATTTATCATTCAGTCAATAAAAATAACCATTATACATTTGCCAAAAAAATGCTCTTTTATAATTTTCTTTAAACTTAATTTTATTTTTCCTTTTCTCCTTTGATAATTTATATGAATGTCATTTTATTGTGCTGCTTTGAAATGTGTTCATTTGGGGTTTTTTTTTCTTTGATGGACAACACAATCTCTTAAAAACTCAAACACAAATTCTCTATTAACATAAAAAATGTGCATATATATGTATATATAGTCCCTAGAACAAGAATGCCTTCTACCCCTCTGATCTATTGCTCTTCCTGACCTCTTTTCATCAGTTAAATATTGATTTCACCTGAAGTATTATATATTAATTTCTATGTTTATAATAGTTTGGCAATTTTTTGAAAATCAGGCATCAATAGATTTTTTATTACAATTGTATTCATCTAATTTTCCATATCTTGTTGCTTCTAACTTGGGTGAATAAATCTTACTAGAAACATCTCCAAAGTAATTTTAGAAATTTTATTTTTGTGATAATTTTCCTGAGATTCTTTATGCCTGCAAACGTCTGTAATTTACTTCCACATATAACTGAGAGTCTAGATGAAAGAAATATATATATATATCTTTACTTATATATGTATAGATAAGATAGTAAAGGTAGTAAATATTTCAGATCTTGAAGGTCATTTGGTTTATCTCTCAATTACTTAATGCTGTCATTATAGCAGAAAAGCATCCATAGACAGAACATGAATGAATGGACATGGGTATACGCCAATAAAATTTTATAAACAGAACAGGTAGCAGAATAAATTTGCCCAGCAGGCCATAGATTGCTAACAATTGTCTTGGATTTATATAAAATTCTGGGTTCACTTTATGTTGTTGTTCTTTACAAATATCACCACATTGTTTTACTCCACCAATTATATGGGGGGACAAAAAATCCAGAATTATTTATAAAAAGCTGTTTATCTCAAGTGTTTAAACTTAAGTCATCTTCAAAGTACTCCATGTTTGATGCAATACACCTATTGAGATGCTTTTTCTACTGCTCAAAATTTTTTGAATGTGTCAATTTTGATGGCTTTTAGTGCTTCTGTTGTGTTTTATCTTATCTCTTTCATATGGGTAAAATGTTTCCCTTTGAAGACTTTTTCCACCTGGGGACACATACACACAAAGTCATTTAGGCGAGATCGGGTAAATAGGAAAGGTGGGACATAGGTGCCATGCAGTTTTTGGTCAAAAACTGCTTGAACACTCAGCTCCATGTGGGCAGATGCATTGTCATGGTGGAAGAACCAGTCACCTGTTTGTCACAACGCTGGATGTTACTTCCCCAACACAGTCTATCACAACAATCTAGCTGGCACACTGATGCCAATAGGTTCTGAGAACACTCACCTAGCAGAGGAAACCCATACTACAAGGGGCCCACACTCCCAAAAGATAATTCTGGTTTTGGAGGGGTCTCCCTACTACATTTGATTGATATATTTTAATCTACATATTGTTCTCTATGAGTTTTTTCCTTTTTTCTTCAAGGAACTTTTGAATTTTCTTTTTTTTTGAGTTGGAGTCTCACTCTGTCGCCCAGACTGGAGTGCAGTGGCCACTCCCGGCCACCGCAGCCTCAACCTGCTGGGCTCCGGTGATCCTTCCGCCTCAGCCTTCCAAGTAGCTGAAACTACAGGCATGCACTACCACGCCCGGCTAATTTATGATTTATTGTAGAGATGAGGTCTCGCCAAATTGCCCAGGCGGGTCTCGAACCCGTGGGCTCAGGCAATCCACTCACCTCAGCCTCCCAAAGGCATGGGATTACAGACTGAGCCACCAAACCCGGCTTAGAATTTTCTTTTTTTAATCCTTTAAACTTCACAATATATGTCTAGAAGTCGCTTATTTTTCTAATTTTTGCTTATTGTCACTATCTTTTTCAGATTCATTCTGTTCAAAGCCTTATGAGCACTTTCAATTTGTTTGATTTTAATAATTCCCTGATATGTTTTATTATTTCTACAAATATTACTTCCTTTCTACTTACACCATTCTTACCTTTTAGGTGCCTTAATAGTTGGTAATACTTCTAAGCTGGTTTTCTCATTTTCTCTTTTATTCTATCCATTTTTATATCTCCTGGACGACTTTCTGATTCAGATTTCCAGTGTATTATATTTTTGCTACTGGATTATTACTTTTTTGAGTAGATGTCTCACTGTCGCCCAGGCTGGAATGCAATGGCATGCCCATGGCCATGACAGCCTTGTCCTGCTGGACTCAGGATATCCTTTCACCTCAGCCTTCCAAGTAGCTGGAACTACATGTATATACCACCATGCCCAGCTAATTTTTTGATTTATTGTAGAGATGAGGTCTCAACAAGTGGTCCAGGCTGGTCTCAAACCCTTGACTTAGGCAATACTCTCACCTTGGCATCCCAAAGTGCTAGAATTACAGGCGTGCACCACCATGCCCACCCTGCTACTGTATTATTTTGTCATTCACTTTTAACACTGAATTATTCAGTTTAATACATTTTTTTCATATATCTAATAACTTTTTTGCCATTATTAGGATACTGTGTAAACCTTATAAAAGTTTACTTTACTTCTCTTCCCTCACCATGAGTTTTACTTTCTCTATAATAGATTTTGCTGTCTGCTGATTTCCCCTCACCTACAATAAGGCTTCTTCTTTGCAGGTGTCTCACTATTGTTCCTTATTATTTTCTTCCCCCCACCTTTGGGCTTCTTTGCTGACAAGGCTAATTAAATTTACATTGCCCTGGAATACTTCTACACTGTTGATGGGAGTGTAAACTAGTACAACCTCTGTGGAAAACAGTTTGATGATTCCTAAAAGGTCTAAAAATCGACTTTTCGTGTGACCTTGCAATCCCCCTATTAGGAGTATTCCTGGAGGAACTCAAATCACTCTATGAAAAAGCGACCTGCAAACACATGTTTATTGCAGCATTTTTCACAATAGCAAAAACATAGAACCAACTGTGCTGCCCTCGAAAGAGGACTGGATATAAAAATGTGGTACATATACACAATGAAATATTACGCAGCCATAAAGGACAAAATTATGAACTTCACAGCAACTTGGATAGACTTAGAGTCTATAATACTGAATGATCTATCATAGAAACAAAGAACTGAGTATCACATGTTCTCACTCCCAAGTGGACCTTGAACAATTATCATAATACTATAAGAAAAGGATCGTCAGTAGTGGGAAATTGTTAGGGTGGGGAGATGTTGAGGAATTGGTAGTAGTGGGATTCTGCCCGGGGGAGGGGAGAGACACCTCATCAACAAGGGTACCTGCATAACGAACATTTGTATACCTAACCCTGAACTGTGCTCCACATCTTTGAAATAAAAAAATTAATTTTTTAAAAAATGTACCTTGCCCTACTTCTATGGTTTGATTTTGTCTCCTAAATTTTATGTGTTGAAAACATGATCCTCAAATGTATATGTTGATTGAAGGTAGGGTATTGGGGAGGTAATTAGGATTAGTGAACTTATCAGGGTGAAGTTTCCATTGTAGACTGATGACTCATAAGAAAGGAAGAGAGATCTGAGCAGACATGTCTTTGCCCTCTTTCCATATGATGACCTCTGCCATGTTATAACACTCCCAGAAGGTCCTCACCAGCTGCCAGCACTATGTCTTAGACTTCCTAGTCTCCAGAACTGTGAGGCTAATGAACTTTTATCATTTATAAATTACTCCATCTGTATTATGCTGTTATAGTGACAAAAAATAGACTAATATACCTACTTTGTGCTTTTACAGGTAATAAATAAGGTGAGGGTCTAGACCTTAAAAAAGGAGGAATTTGTTCCTGCAGCATGGAGTCATAACTCGCCATCTTTCCTCCACTCCTGACCATCCTTGAGTACTCCATTCATTTACAAAACTATCCTCCTACCTTGTTTTATATCTTTGTACCCCTGGACCTTTTTATTTGGGGGGGTGATTTTGTTTTTTGGGGTTTTTTTTTGTTGCTGCAAGAGACAATGAGAGGCAGATCAGATTGGGAAAACAATTCTGGTTATACATAAAAGAGATTTTCAAATAAAAATAATACTGTCTTTTATTAATCTTCAATATTTAGCACTGTGTTACAGTTTAAGCGATGCTAAAGTTTATATAATAGTGTCTCTTTCATAATTTATGTTGAAACTTAATGCCCAATGGCATTGTATTAGTAAGTGTCACCTTTACTAGTGATTAAGTCATTAGGACTCTGTTCTCATGAATGGTATTAGATCTCCTTATAAAAAGACTTGAAGGAGAGAATTTGTTCCTTTTTTACCTCTTAAATTTCTTCTGCCATGTGAAAATTCAGTGATCCTCCCTCTGGAGGAAGCAACAACAGGGATCATCTTGGAAAGAGAGAGCATCCCTCTCCAGACATCAGTTGTGCTGGTGCCTTGATTTTCGTAAATTGAGAACTTTAAGGAATACATTTATATTATTTATAAAATACCAAGTCTAGAGTATTTTGTTAAAGCATCATACATGAACTAAGGCATGTGATATATACTTTGTAATTATAAAATCAGGTGATCAGCTGGAAAAGAGTTTGGAAAACATGCAAGGAAAACAGAGATGGCTTGTAGAACAGTCTTATTTCAAGCATAGGACTACTGTTGTGGAGAGGCTGTGTTTTTTTTTGTTTTTTTTTTTCTGGAGCGTCTTTGTTGCCTACTTAGGGAAATGATATCTTCATGCTTAAAATAAAAAGTGGATTAGATTACAAATTATCTGACACTCTTATTGGTTATTAAGAAAGCTCTATTATTGCATGACACATAGATTTTACAGGTGATTTTGAAATAAAGTATATTTTCTCAGAGTAGGAAGCTCGATGTTTTCAAAATTTGCTTTACTATGATTTGCATAAATAAGGATGATCAAGGAACAGGAGCCACAACCCTTAGAGATCATTTTGGTGTTTAGGATATTTTTTTAATTGTTTCTTTGTTCTTTTATAGTAATTTTGAATTTAAGTGTATATAATATATGTACAGAAAAGTGCACACATTGTAAGAGTACAGTTTGATGGATTTTCACAAAGTGAGTATACCAGTATTAAAAAAAAAAAAAAATGTCACTACTTCTTCCCTGGTCTTCTTGGTAGTCAGTGAGTGGGAGATCCCTGTCACTGTCCCTTTGCCTCTTCCAGGCCTTCCAAGTCCCTGCCCATGCATGAGTGTATCTCCAACCATGTTGGCCAGGCTGGTGTCCAGATTGGCAATGCCTGCTAGGCGTTCTACTGCCTGGAAAACAGCATCCAGCCAGATGCCCAGTGACAAGACCATTGGGGGAGGAGATAATCCTTCAACACCCTCTTCAGTGAGACAGTCCCTGCAAAGCATGTGCCCAGGGCAGTGTTTGTAGACCTGGAACCCATGGTCATAGATGAAGTTCTCACTGGCACCTACCACTGGCTCTTCCACTCTGAGCAGCTCATAACAGGCAAGGAAGATGCTGCCAACAACTATGCCCGAGGGCACTACACCATTGGCAAGGAGATCATTGACCTTTTTTTGGATCAAATTCGTGAGTTAGCCAACCATTGCACAGGTCTTCAGGGCTTCTTGATTTTCCACAGCTCTGGTGGGGGAATTGGGTCTGGGTTCACCTCGTTGCTGATGGAATGTCTTTCTGTGGTTTATGGCAAGAAGCCCAAGCTAGAGTTCTCCATTTACCCAGCCCCCCAGGTTTCCACAGCTGTAGTTGAGCCCTACAACTCCATCCTCACCACCCACAGCACCCTGGAGTATTTTGATTGTGCCTTTGTGGTAGGCAATGAGGCCATCTATGACATCAGTCGCAGAAACCTCAATATGGAGCACCCAACCTACACAAACTTAACTCCTTATTATCCAGACTGTGTCCTCCATCATGGCTTTCCTCAGATTTGATGGAGCCCTGAATGTTGACCTGAGAGAATTCCAGACCACCCTGGTGCTGTAAGCCTGCATCCACTTTCCTCTGGCCACATATACCCCTGTGATCTCTGCTGAGAAAACCTACCATGAGCAGCTTACTGTAGCAAAGGTCACCAAATGCTTGCTGTGAACCAGTCAACCAGATGGAGAAATGTGACCCGTGCCACGATAAATACATGGCTTTCTGCCTGCTGTACCAAGGTGATGTGGTTCCCAAAAACATCAGTGCTGCCATTGCCACCATCAAGACCAAGCATACCATCCAGTTTGTGGATTGGTGTCCCACTGGCCTCAAGGTTGTCATTAATTACCAGCCTCCCAGCGTGGTGCCTGGTGGAGATCTGGCTAAGGTGTGTGTATGCTGAGCAATACCATAGCCATTGCTGAGACCTGGGCTCGCCTGGGCAAGTCTGACCTGGTGTATGCCAAGTGTGCCTTTGTTCACTGGCATGTGGTTGAGGGAATGGAGGAAGGAGAGTTTTCTGAGGTTTGTGAAGACACAGCTGCCCTTGAGAGGAATTATGAGGTCAGAGCAGATAGTGTTGAGGGAGAGGAGGAAGGTGAATGAAGAGTATTAACCTGTTTGGTACCATTTCACACTGTTTTAAACAGTCTTAACTGTTGAATTCTATTGTGTGAAACTGTCATTATGGTCCGAAATTGTCAATAAAGTGCTTCAGTTTTGGAAAAAAGAAATAGAACATGATCTCTATCCCAGGGAACCTCTAGTGACCTTCTTAATCACTAAGGGTTTTCCCTAAAAGTAATTGATGTCCTTAATTCTATCACTTTAGATTAATTTTGATTGCTTTAAAACTGGATATGCATGAAATCATAGGGTACATGGTCTTATTTGTCCAGCTGCTTTCGTGTGACATAGTATATGATATTCAACCATGTTACTACAAATAGCAGTGATTTATGCATTGCCATTACTACATTGTATTCCATTATGTGAATATACCACTGTCTATTTAACCATTTTTCTGTTCGTGGACATTTGAGTTGGTTCCTTTCTGGCTTTCACATTCTGCTATATCCAGTTCTGCTATTTATAGTTCTTCTATGACTATTCCTGTTTGTTATTCTTGGATTTTTGTGTACATTTGAAAGTCTTTCTGCTGTATATCTATCTCAGCTGCCTTTTTTTAAAGAGTATTATATAGAAAAAAAATTGAATTAGAATTAACCTAAGGATGAAAGCTGCCTAGTACCTCATAGTCAGAGAAATTATTTGAATGATCTTAAATGTTGGCGTCCTTTCAACACTTTCCCTTTATAAACACTTTGATTATACCATGTTTCAAGAAGCTTAAATTAATTGAATTAAATTGACATATACGGATGGTGAGACAAAAGAATGCTGTATTATTTGTTACAGTCTATTTCTATTTCACTTCCAAAAGTTTTTAAACTATATTTCATCTTTTTTAAAAGTGTGTTTTTAAAAAGTCAAAAACTCTGACTTTCCTTTGAGGTTACTTACCTTTTTTCCCTTCAATTCAACTGGTTGAAGAATACTAACTTAAAATGATATCACATTATCTGATGTTCAATATATATATCAGGCTATTTATATCATACTTATGAAAGTATAACTGCAATAATTTTAATTAGCTTAAATTTGAAAGAATAAAAGTGTTTGTACTGATATTATTGGTTTTTCCTTTCATCCTAAGATGCAATTAGTGTAATAGTATTTGAGTTTCTGTAATCTTAAAAAGCATGATACAAAAATTGGCATATTAATTTTGACATGAGAAAATTATAATATTGTAAATTACTTAATTACATGTAAGATTTTCAGGACAACGTTAAACATTTTATTCAATTAGATTTTAAATAATGTTTTAATTACTTTTAATAAATATATTATAGTAGCATTAGACTTCTACTAGTATTCAATATTTCATCATCTACTAGTCACAAAGAATGAAATACCATTGCAATTGATATTCTATATAACCGCCTCATCAAATTTTCATATGGTGATATCTTTGGCTTAGAGTTTCAGTAGAAACCTAGTCATGTTGCCTTGCTTAAATACTTAATTGTTAACCAGAAAGCATTACTGAATTTTTTTATACTGATGGCTAAGTAATTTATGCAGATAATTAAAGAAGTACTTCAATTTTCATTATATCCTTAAGTATACTCTCTTTTCAATCTAGATTAAGCTTAATAGAGTCATTTGCATTCACTTTTCACTGATTTGGAGTTTTCTTTGCAAACAAATTGGTATTGTAAAACTTATTGACTTACTTTCAGCCTATTTCCTCATTTTATTGATATATTGAAATACTGTCAGTGCCATAACAAGTTTACTTAAGGAAACTTCATTAGAATCAAAGGTTCCCACCTTTTTGATATAATGGTGAAGAAAATTGGGTGTAAAAACTTACTGATTACAGAAATTGTTATCCTAGGTCTTAAAATAAAAATTAGAGGATAAAGTTTTCATTCTCACTTTCCCGTCATTTGGTAGGCTAAACCATTTTATAATGTACATATTTTCCTTTTCAGAATTTAAATAATACTGATATTATAATCCCAAAATATTGTTTATTTATACATAAGTAGATTTTTTTGTTGATTTTATTTAAGTGTTTTGTGGATATTTCAGGTGAATTTAGTAGTTATTCTTAGAAAATATTCCCCCTCCCCAGTGTATGATCTAGGATGTTATTTTTTTTCTTCTAAGGCACACATAAAAAAATGAATTAAGTAATTTTAAACATAATAGGAGAAATATAATGATGCCCTGAATTAAAATTACCAAATATAATTTAATTATTTTTAAACCATAGCATAGAGTTTAGTCCTTCATAGTTTACTTGAGCCAAAATATGCAATAAAATTAGAAACATAAAATGAAATTTTGGTTATAGATGATAAGCAAGATCATTCCACTTTATTTAGAAGAAATTCTATATTCCAAGTTATATAGTTTTCTGCCTCCATTCTGTGTCCTGTACCATTTGGCAAAATGTTAATCTGACAATTTAACAATTCCTGGGTACTCGTTTTTTGCTTCTTGACTTCACTGATAATGAAAAGTAGTCTGTATAAGAAAAGGAGCTATCTACATGATTTACCACTCAATATCTCAAGATATCTCTTAAACTTTTAAAAAAAGCATATCAATGGAAACAAGGGCTTGATTCATGTTAAACAGTTATTGCAAATATATAAACAAATATTTGTGTCAGGTTCTTTAACTATTGATAGACCCCATCCTCATGCACATTTTCATCAATTATCAGAATTTATAGCTAGTTACTGAGTGTCAGTCACCAGAAGTTTGCCTTGCTTCAGTCATATTTGTCTAAACATGTGTGTGCAGGTGTCTTATTGTAGACTTTTTGTAGTCTACTTATGTAGTTAATTCTTACTTGTACCCCACATCTTTATAATAAAATAATTTTTAAGAGTCATATTTGTGATTGGGCTCGGTGGCTCAGCCTGTAATCCCGTGCCTTGGGAGGCTGAGGTGAGTGAATTACCTGAGCCTGCGAGTTCGAGATCTGCCTGGGCAACTTGGCGAGACCTCATTTCTACAATAAAAATCACAAAAATTAGCCGGGCGTGGTAGCGTGCGCCTGTAGTTCCAGCTATTTGGAAGGCTGAGGGGGAAGGATCGCCAGAGCCCAGCAGGTCAAGGTTGCGGTGGCCAGGAGCGGCCACTGCACTCCAGTCTGGACAACTGAGTGAGACCCCGACTTAAAAAAAAAAAAAAGAGTCATATTTGTAAAATGTATCCATCTGTAAAAATATCATAGAATGAGACGATCCTCAGAAATTATTTTCAATTGGTTTTCAGATGTGTATAGATGTGATTACATGTATAATATAGACAATGTAAATTATTCTCTGAACTTATATTCTTCAAATATCTCAGTGATTGTGCAAATATATAGGCATTTTTGGAAAAGCAAAATGAATACAATTGTTCCACTCTTAAATATTCTGTAAAACTCTAAGAGATCTCATAAAAGTACCAAAATCTGATATAAAGAATATACAATAAAAATATTAAGATGCATATATAGTGATATATGCAGATATTTATATATTTCAGAAATTTGGTAAATATCTGAAAGAGACATAAATTTCCTATGCATTATTATATCTTAAGGCATATTCTAAACATTTTCTTGTTATGTATATTTAAATATAAAGGCAAATTATGACTACCAAAATTTATGAATTTTTAAATTCATATCTTGAGTATACTTTTTAGCCTTATAAATAAAATTATTTTATTTTTAAAAGATTTCATATTGTGTTGGCTAAAATATTAAGTCATTAAGACAAACATTCAATGCAAAGTTATCAAAATGTTCAGGTACTTTTATACAACTACGCAATATTAATTTTTGAAAGATGATGATATAGAATGAGATCATAAAATGGATGAAATGAGATAATCAGAAAGTTAATATCAAATAGGTTTTGAGGTTAAACTCAATGACTGATTCTTTCAAAAATGTTTTAATTTGTATTTTCACACTACTATCTCATAGTTTGACTTATTCCAAAGGTTTTTTTTATAAGTCTTGGTGCAAAGATAAGGTGACAAATGTGGCCTTGAAACCATCTTCTACAGTGTGATGTGAAAATGAAGTTATGTTAAAAATATTTAGGTTGAATTATTTTTTGTTTAATCATTACAAGTGAACCCTCAGAATCCAGACTCAGTTTTCAGGAATTATACTTCAAAAGCTAAAGTGTGGGGATATCTTGCCATCTGAACATTATTAAAGATATAGTTTCTAGTGTTACCTAGGAAATAATGTCATTTTCTTTCTTTCTTTCTTTCTTTCTTTCTTTCTTTCTTTCTTTCTTTCTTTCTTTCTTTCTTTCTTTCTTTTTTTGTTCATTTTATCAGCAATTTTTTATTGAGAACTTTATATGCATTTTGCTATTCTTGGTGAAAGGAACACACCAGTAAACAAAATAAAGTTCCTACCCTAATGAACCCTGTCCTTAATAACCAAATATTAACAAGGTTTATATGTCTTTTTCGATTGATTTTTTTTTTTTAGACTTCGTTTACCAAACACCGAGAATGTATTTCCAGTCTTGATTTATGCTAATCTCTTTGACAGGCAAACATCTATTGATTAGGTTTCCTTAATTTGTTAGTGACAAGGACCATTCTATAATTCATTGTTGCTAATTCCACTGAAAGAGTTATTCCATTGCATCAATTTATTTTCTATTTTTTTTTTTTAAGGCAAGAGTAAGTCAATGAATATCCTTTAAAAAAAAAAAAAAAGTTAGCCGGGCTCGGTGGCTCAACCTGTAATCCCGCACCTTGGGAGACTGAGGTGAATGAATTCCCTGAGCCCGCGGGTCGAGACCCGCCTGGACAACTTGGCGAGACCTCATCTCTACAATAAAAATCAAAAATCAGCCGGGCGGGGTAGCGCGCGCCTGTAGTTCCAGCTGCTTGGAAGGCTGAGGTTGAAGGATCTCCGGAGCCAGCAGGTTGAGGCTGCGGTAGCCGGGAGCGGTCACTGCACTCCAGTCTGGGCGACAGAGTGAGACTCCAACTCAAAAAAAAAAAAAAAAAAAAGGTTTAGAAAAATTATTGAACTCTCTTAACAAAAAACTTTGTTGCTCAAAAGTTTGCTTTTATAAAGTCACATGAGTTTAAAATCTCAGGGCTTGTATGATCTATTTATTACCTCCTGCTTTTTATCAATCTGAAAGATGTCAAGGTTACTTTGCTACAGGTTTCTATATTATCGCTGACTGATGAGCTTCCAAGTCAGTATATTTATACTAGACAAAAAGAATTGCATTTATTTTATTCCTTCAGTAAGATATATTTTTTAAAGATTTTGACTTTGAAAAACTGAAATTTTACTAAAATTTTGATTGGTGCAATATCTCCTTGCTTTCTTTACATACTGTTATAGATGTTATGAATAGGAATAATAGGGACCATGACAATGGCTCACTTTAGGTGAGAAATTATATTTTTATTCATCTGGAACTACCTGTTTCTGAAGGTTGCATATTATTCCTTATGTCTGACTGACAAAAGTATATTCATGAGCATGTAGAAATGTGCACCTATCTCCTGCCTGTTTTATTTTTTCCCTTCCTGTCCAGTAAAGAGCCATGCTAAGCCACTATAAATTAAATAATAAAGGAAAATGCTGGTAAAATGTTATAGATAGAGCTAACTTGTGCCATTCTTTTTATTCTCTGCACAATACACTGGATAACAGCTTGACATAAGAACAAAGGGATGGGAAGGTTGCTGCTGAAAGCACATAGTACTTGATCTTTTGTCATAGAAAAAGAAATATATTTAAATGGTAGTTTAAATATGATGTGCTTGTGAAGAAATTGAAGAGATATTTTAACAGTGCTTGACATATATTTATTATAGTAATACTTTTTTCTAAGTCCAGATAAATAACATTCTATTTTATTTAATAGCTTACAATTTTTTTTCTAATTTCTTTTAAAGTAAGAAGAGTTGTATTGGACTAAACTACAATGGCTGACTGATTTGCACAATTCTGTGTTTCTATTTTGCATTAGTATGTGGACAAGCTGATAGCAATTATTTAGATATATGTAATTTATTATTTCTTTTTTTTTTTAAATGTTATTTATCTTAACCAGCTCTTTCTGGTTCAGAGGTTCCAGCTGAAATAACTCTAGGTGTGATAAAAATTTCTATAATATTTATTTTTAACAAAACTCTAAATAGGTTTCAACTACATGTTTTATAAAGATGAATTTTATTTATAACTGAGCATGTTGGACCTCTTGATTTAGCAAATCAACAAAACAAACCCTTAAATAAAATGTCTCATATGTCTTTTTCTACATTGCAATGTGTTTTAGGATGATAGATGTAAATGACTGAACTAAAGTCTTCCATGTATGAATTTTCCCAATTTTGTTTTCCTATCAAAAGAAAAATAAAGCTTATCAGCCATTGGGATTTAAAGTCAATACAAAGTTTTATGATAAGCTTAAGAGTTGAATAGTTAAAATAGAGCATTTCAAAAAATATTACAAAGACCTGTCTCTGTAAGAGGAATGGCAGGGACAGAGCAAATCACTAATAATAATACTCTTAAATGACTTGATGATTAGTGGTTTCAGGAATGATGACATAGCAAATGCTAAAATCAGTCATTATCCAGCCATCTTGCAGACAAGATAAGTGTAGAATGTAAACTACAGAAGATTGTAAAATTTGAAAACTATAGAGTACTATAAAACTATGGTGTAATTCAATGAAAACAAAATGAACAAAATGATAACTGGAAAGGGTATTTCATCCAGGCAATTGAGAAAGACAGAACTCTCTCCAAATCATTTTATGAAGCTAGCATCACACTGCTACCCAAACCGGGAAACGACCAAAAATGAAAGAGAAATACAGGTCAATATCACTGATGAACATAGATACAAATATTCTCAACAAGATTATAGCAAATTGAATTTAATATCACATCTCAAGAATTACCCACCATGACCAAGGAGGATTCATTCCTGGGATGCCGGGTTGGTTCAACATTTACAAGACCATAAACATAATTCAATACATCAACAGATGTAAAAAGAAGAATCACATGATTATATCATTTGATGCAGAAAAAGCTTTTGACAAAAACCAGCATCCTTTCTTGAAAAAAAACTTTGAACATTTAGGCATAGAAGGAACATACCTGAAAATAGTAAGAGCCATCTACAATAAAGCAGCAACCAACATGTTACTAAATGGACAGAAAGTGGAAGCATTTCCCCTGAAAACTGGAACAAGACAAGACTGCCACTTTCTCTCTCTCTTTTTTTTTTTTAACTTTTATTAAAAAAAAAAAAGATATGGGATACAATTCAGGGTTAGGTATACAAATGCTCATTTTGCAGGTACCCTTGTTGATGCAGTGTGCCCCCACTTCCCAAGGCACATTCTCACTATTGCCAATCCTGCTTCTTTGCCCCACTCCTGGTAGTTTCCTGCTACAGCAAATCTGTTTCTTATAGTATTACGATAATTGTTCAAGGTCCACTTATGAGTGAAAACATGTGATACCCAAGTTCTTTCTTCTGTGAAAGAGCACTCAAGTATTAGAGACTCTAAGTCCATTCAGGTTGCTGTGAAATTCATTATTTTATTCTTCTTTATGGTTGCATAATATTCCATCGGATATATATACCACATTTTTTTTATCCAGTCCTATTTGATGGGCAGCACGGTTGGTTCCATGTTCTTGCTACTATGAACAATGCTGCAATAAACATACATGTGCAGGTATCTTTGTTATAGAGTGATTTGAGTTCTTCGGGCTATATTCCCAGTAGGAGGATTGTGAGGTCATACAGAAGGTCGATTTATAGATCTTTTAGGAATCACCACATTGTTTTCCACAGAGGTTGTACGAGTTTACACTCTCACCAATAGTGTAGAAGTGTTCCCTTTTTGCAACATCCTCTCCAGCATCTGTTGTTTTTTGAGTTATTGATGATGGCCATCCTGACTGGAGTTTGGTGCTATCTCAGTGTAGTTTTACTTTGCATTTGTTTGTCCACTACTGAGGCTGAGCATTTTTTCATATATCTGCTGGTTACTCATATGTCTTCTTTTGAGAACTGTCCATTCGTATCTTTAGCCCACTTTGTAGTGGGGCTGCTTGTTTTTTTCTTTTCAGCATATTTTAGATCCTTGTACATCCTAGATGTTAGACCTTTGGCAGACATACAGTTGGTAAATATTTTTTTCACAGTCTGTGCACTGATTCTCTGCTCTCTTGGTGGTTTCTTTGGCTTTGCAGAAGCTTGTCAGTTTGATGAGGTCCCACTTGTCTATCTTACCTCTTATGGCATGGGCACTTGGGGTTTTGGTCAGGAATTGGTTGCCAGTTCCAATTTCTATAAGGGTGTCTCCTGCATTTTCTAAGGTTCTTACAATTTGAGGTTTTATATTTAGGTCTTTGATCCATTTAGAGTTGATTTTTGTGTATGTTGATATGTAGGGATCTTGTTTTAATCTTCTGCGTGTGGTCAGTCAGTTTTCCCAGCACCATTACTGAATAGGTTCTCCTCTCCATAGTCGTTGGTGGTGGAGGCTTTGTCAAAGATGAGCTGGATGAGAAATTGAGGTTTTGCTTCTCGAATCTCTATCCTGTTCCATTAGTCTATATGACTGTTCTTGTATCAATACAAGGCTGTTTTGATTATTGTAGCTTTATAATTAAGTTTAAAGTTTGGGAGTGTGATACCTCCTGCTTTGTTTTTGTTTGTTTGTTTGTTTGTTTGTTTTTGCTGAGGACTGTTTTGGTGATTTGTGGTTATGTTTCCATATGAATTCTATTATTGTCGTTTCCAGGTCTGAGAAGAATGCTGCTGGTAATTTAATGGGTATTGCATTATATCTGTAGATTGCCTTGGGTAGGATGGACATCTTAACAATGTTGGTTCTTCCAATCTGTGAGCATGGAATATTTTTCCATTTTTTTGTGTCATCATTGATTTCTTTGAGCAGTGTATTGCAGTTTTCATTGTAAAGGTCTTTCATTCTGGTTAGGAAGATGCCAAGGTATTTCATTTTTTTTTTTCTGGCTATTGTGAATGGGATTGTGCTTTTTATTTGGGTCTCTGTTTGTTTATTGTTGGTGTATAGAAACATGACTGTCTTTTGCACATTGATTTTTATACCCCAAGACATTGCCAAAGTCCTTCATCAGTACAAGGAGGTTTTTGACAGATTCTCTTGGGTTTTCAAGGTATAGAATCATGTCATCTTCAAAGAGGGATAACTTGACTTCCTCTTTTCCTATTTAGATACCCCTGATCTCCTTCTCTTGTCTGATTGCTCTAGCTAGGACTCCAAAACTATGTTGAAAAGCAGGGGTGAGAGTGGGCATCCTTTTCTTGTTCTGGTCTTCAGGGGGAATGGCTCCAGTTTCTGTCGGTTTAGCAATATGTTGGCTTTGGGTTTCTCATAGATGGATGTTACTATTCTGAGCTATATTCCATCTATGCCTAGATGTTAGGGTTTTTTTTTTTTTTTAATCAAGAAGCGTTGCTGGATTTTATCAAAAGCTTTTTCTGCATCTAATGATATAATTATGTGGTTTTTGTTTTTATATCCGTTGTTGTATTTAATTATGTCTATGGTCTTATGAATTCTGAACCAGTCCTGCATCTGGAGGATGAAGTCTACTTGGTCATTGTGGATGATTGTTGAGATGTGTTTTTGAATCAAATTTGCTAGCATCTTGTTGGGAATTTTAGCATCTATATTCATCAAGGATATTGGCATGTTGTTCTCTCTTTTTGTTGAATCTTTACCTGGTTTGAGTATCAATGTGATATT
This sequence comes from Carlito syrichta, assembly GCF_000164805.1. Classification (NCBI taxonomy): domain Eukaryota; kingdom Metazoa; phylum Chordata; class Mammalia; order Primates; family Tarsiidae; genus Carlito; species Carlito syrichta. The sequence continues at coordinate 1,095,367 of NW_007252949.1, forward strand.
AGCTTCATAAAATGATTTGAGGAGAGTTCCATCTTTCTAAGTGGCCTGGAATTTTTTAAATAAGACTTTCACTTCTCTGTTTCAACATGGTGTTGGAAGCCCTAGCCAGAGTAATCAACAGAAGAAAGAAAGCAGGGGTATCCAAAAAGAAAAAGAGGAAGTTAAGCTATCCTGCTTTGCTGATGATATGATCCTATATCTTGAAAACCCAAGAGAATCGGTCAAAAACCTCCTTGCACTGATAAAAGATTTTGGCAAAGTCTCAGAGTACAAAATAAATGTGCAAAAGATAGTAATATTTTTATAAACTAGCAAAAAAACAGGCAGAGAACCCAATAAAAAGCAAAATCCCATTCACAATACCCACACATACAAAAAATGAAATACTTAGTCATCTTCCTAAGGAGAGGAGTAAAAGATCTTTACAATAAAAGTATAGAACACTGCTCAAAGAAATCAAAGAAGACACAACAAATGGAAAATATTTTATTCTCATGGATTGGAAAAATCAACATTGTTTAGATGACCATCCTACCCAAGGCAATCTACAGATTCAACACAATACCCATGAAATTACCGACATCATCCTTTTCAGACCTGGAAACGACAATACAGAAATTCACATGGAATTTGAAAATGACCACAAATACCCAAAACAATCCACAGCTAAAGAAACAAAGCAGGAGGCGTCACACTTGCAGACTTCAAACTCGCTTTTAAGGCTAAATTATCAAAACAGCCTACTATTGGTACAAGAACAGGCATATATACCAATGGAATGGGATAAAGATTCAGGAAGCAAAACTTCAACTTCTTAACCAACTCATCTTTTACAAAGTCTCCACCAACAACCTCTGGGGAGAGGAGAACCTAGTCAGTAAATAGTGCGGGAAAAACTGGCTGACCACATACAGAAGATTGAAACAGAATCCTCTACCTATCACCATACATAATCATCAACACTAAACGTATCAAACTATAAGACATTTAAATGGAAACCTTCAAAGTATATGAATCTTAGAAAATGCAGTTGATACCCTTATAGACATTGGAATAGGCAATCAATTCCTGATCATAAAATCAATGTGACATAAGAGATAAGATACAGAAGTGGGACCTCATCAAGCTGAAAAGCTTTTGCATAGCAAAGGAAATCAGCAAGAGACTGGGGAAACGGTCCATAGAATGGAAAAATATATTTACCAACTTCATATCTGACAAAGGCATAGCATTCAGGATTTACAAGGAACTCAAATATGCTGAAAGAAAAAAATGACACTATAAAAGTGTGGGCAAAGACATGAATGGACATTTCTCAAAAGAAGGCATACGGGCAGCCAACAGATACATGAAAAATGCTCAGCCTCTATAATCATCAAAGAAATGCAAATCAAAACCACAGTGAGATACCATCTAACTCCCATCCAGATGGCCATAATCAATAATTAAAAAACAATAGGTGCTGGAGAAGATGCGGAGAAAAGGGAATCCTTCTACACTGTTGATGGGAGTCTAAATTAGTACATCCTCTGAAGAAAACATTGTGCCAATTACTAAAAGATCTAGAAATTGACCTTCCATATAACCCAGCAATCCCTCTTCTAGGAATATACCTGGAGGAACTCAAATTATTCTACAAAAAAGATACCCACGCATGCATGTCTATTTCAGCACTATTCATAATACCAAAAAACACAGAAACAAATTTGCTGTTTGTTGAAAGTGGACTGGATAAAAACAAAAAAAAATGTGGTACATACACATGATGGAATATAACACAGTCATAAAAAGGACAAAATTAAGGACTTTGCAGCAACTTGTATGGATTTAGAGTCAATTATACTCAGTGCTATACTACAGAAACAAAGAACTGAGTACCACGTGTTCTCACTCATATATGGACCCTGAATGTTTATCATAATGCTGCAAGAAAGGCAGTACTGGGACACTGCCAAGTGAGGGGAGTGGGCACATATCATCAATAAGGGTACCAGATCCTAAACCAGGCAAAGTGAGAACAAATGGGAGACCCAAACTTCACCTGTATGTTAGACCACTTATGTACCTAATCTTGACTTGTACTCCACAGTAAAATATAAACTTAAGAATTTAGGGGACACATTAGAACTCACATAGCTAAAAGCAAATTACACAGAAAGAACTAGGTACAAGAAAAGTGTTGGAAATAAACTTTTGAATATACCAGTTATTAAATTGAAGAGATATTTATAAAAGTTACCCAAAAAATACAAAATAGTAATTTTAATGGATGAAATACAACTTTTTACTGAGAAATATAATAGAACCAAAAACATGAGCATGGCATTTTCTAGAAGTCCTAACAACTTAAATATAGTTCTTAATGTTATGCCAAAATTATGAAAGAAGTAAGAAAGAGGATTAATTAAAAAAAATAAAAAAGCTCATCCTGGAAAATAAACCAATGAGGGTATACACAAAACCATAAGAGAAAGAATATAAAATATAAAACTCTAAAAAAGTATTAATTTTCTAAATAGAAAATACATTAAATAATTCAATTAGAAAAATATGTTAGCAACTTTATTGAAAACAGAAAAATAAAAGAAGTCAACATAGATGATCCAATGAATAGTTTTTTGAAGTGATCAAAAATACAATTTAGGTAATTAGAGCGGTTCTGCACATCTTTACTATATAAACTTTAGCTTATCTTCCACAGCATATCCAAAAGAAAATATCAATAATGATGTAAAGTAAAAGTGTATATTTCATAAGTTTTGGCATTTTCAAGAACTAGCACATTTATAATTGGCATTTTTATAGCTATTCAAATATCTAATAATTGTCTAAATTGATAGAATTATGAAGACTATAAAATGACACTGATACTAAAATAGGAAAAAAATTGTGCTAAGTTCTTTTACAACAACATGGAATTAAAAATTACTTTCTTCAGAAAATTTGATATTATGTAATAAATAAAATTAAAAATACATTGGAATGTGATTCTATGCCTGCATTTTTAAACAACGAATTTTAATTCTGAATTATTGCTAAATGATGACTTATGTGATCATCACAGCAAATTTTCTTGTCTGTTTTGTTTTTCTCCAAATAAATACACCTTAATGGTACAGAATAGTCGAAGTATTAAATGAAATGTAAAGATAAATAAAACTCTGAGATTAAAGACATTTACTTTTCAATTACTATCAGAATATAGTTATATATATTATATAAACTACATTTTGAAAATTCTTTTTTATGTATTTAAGTGATGTCTGTATTTTTAAAAACAAACTGACTCTTTACACAATGTGAAAATAAAATACTTTGGAAACAATTTTTATTAATAAGCTATCATTCGTTAGTGGCATCTCTTGAGTAGCAAAACATAAAAATAATGCTAGTCAATACCAGATAATGAATGAAATAAAAGAAAAACAAAAAATTTGAGACTGACATAAAAATAATTCACTCAAAAACTCTTGCTATGGTGAATTGTTTTGTTATTGTGTCATATTGAGGGTTTTTTTTTTTAAATACAGACATACATATACATATATATTTTTTTTTTCTGTAGCCCAAAATGAGATCCACTATAAAAGAACAAAGCTTGAACTCCAAAAGAAAATCTACCATGATGAAACAAGATACGAAATATTACTTAGAGTTGTCATCAGTTACCTGACAGAAGTCTGAAGCCTCAGGCTGACAACCTGGCTTAACAACAAAACCTGTGATTCATGGGAAGGTACTAGTGTTTAGTTTGTAAGGCCCACTAGACCAGCTACCCTGGCAAAGTATATACAGATACTTGGGAAAATAGCATTTAACCATATGAGAAACGTTAAAAAAATTTACTATGGAAATCAAGAATGACATGACATTGTCATTCTTGCTGGCAGGAATTAGAAGTGTATTTGTGAAATTTCTAATCTAGATATTGCAGAATCATGAGAAAACAGCGAGAGAAATGTTTTTAAAGGCTAAACAAACTTGAAAATTCTCATATTTATTCTTGGAAACAGAAATAACAACTTAGGACTGAGCAAGCAGAAAGGTTTCCTGAAATATTCAAGTAGAAAAGACTGAAAAAAGAAATAAAGAAAGAAAGTAAAAGAATGAGGACTGAGTGATTAATGAAGTCCAAAAAAAAAAAAATATATATTGCCATGTTAAGATTTCTAGCAAACTATAGAAAATATAATAAAAATATTATATATTGATGATATAATAAAATGATATAGTCTGATAATACTGTGAAATGTGTTTATCTCTATGTGTAATTAGAAAGTAAGAGAAATGAAAGTAATACTCAAAAATGAGTCTTATAAAAGTAGTGATTTCCATGTTGATATATTTGAGGCAATTATTACTTATTTATACTTTTCTATCTGTCATTTTAAAAAAAGTTTTCAAGCAAAGTTTATTTAGAATGTAAAGAGAGAGAAAGGGGGAGAGAGAGAGAGAGAGAGAGAGAGAGAGAGAGAGAGAGAGCAATTCACCTCTCCAAGGTAGGGGAAGGGGCCAAAGTTAAGAAAACATGGCAGCCATAGCTCAAAAGAGACATGCGGAGACAGCAGAATTTAACAAGGCAACGGTCTAACTGCCAAATTTTTAAACTAAGAAATTACATTAAATGTATGTACATCAAAAAATAATATTATAATATATCAGTATCATAAAAAGGAGTCATTTTAAAATTAAAGAGAATATATATTATTGTATTAACTTTTAATTATGAACATTATGTTTTGCAATTAGTTGGCTTTAATTTATGATTCATGGGACACATAATATTTTAAATATTAAATTTCTTGACTATTGTCAATCTGCCATGTAGACAAATTCTTTTTATATACAATAACATTATTTAACGCGAAATACAGCAAAATAGCTGCGACGATTTAAACATGTGTGCCATACAATGCTATTTGAGTATTAACAAAATAATTTCTGACAGAGCTTTCCATCAAAGAAGACAAATATTAAAGCGATCCAATTAAATTGACACTGTTCCCAAAAATCTGATGCTTTAAATGTAAACTTTTTTTATGCAACCATTTTTTATTTGAGTCATACATTTCGTCTTAATAAATGTCTTGGAATTTTTAAAAATTGATATCAAGCAAAGAAAATGAAATAAATGATTTTTCTTGAATTTATTCTGTCTTTTGAAACCAGTTAGACGATTTGTAACAAAGTAAAACATAAATATTTTACATTTCTGTTCATCACTCCCACTTTTCCTAATAGTCAAATGATACTCAAGCTGGCTAATTTGTATCTACCAATGTCTGGTGACCTAAGGTTTCGAGTATAAAATTTTCCTCTAATTAGACCTTGTCAGAGTCTATTATACATTTGTATTTTCCTACAGTGAGTCTTTTTAAAATTTAAGAAGTCTATAAGCTTACTGTGCCTGGTAGGCTAGACTAAATGCCTCAGTGCCCCCACTGAGCCTATTTTGGATAAAAGTTTAAAACATAGCTATTTAAACATAAGTATAAGCCAGCTCATCAGTGTTCATTTTCAATTAATTTTTCTATTTTTGAGAAACCAAAAGTAACTTAATATGAAGAGGATGATCAAAACAATTCCAAAAAGTGTATTATTTTAACAATGATTGAATTAATCAAGTGCAGAATTATCTTAAGATATATTTTATTGCCTCTCTATTTTTTTTCCCTTCCAGCAAGATAAGATTATAAAAGGGGAAAAAAATCTGGAATGTTTGGGTTTTCAATCAAAAACTTGAAACAACTTTCCCATCCCTTTACACTGTAAGACATATTTGAATATTTCATGTGCCTTTGAAAAATAATGTTAAAAAGTTACATTTCTTGCTTTACGGGTTTTTTTCTTCAATCATAGCTACATGATCAATTAACCTTCAACAAGCTGAAATTAAGTCAGCAAGTACATACTTCTTTAAATATGTGCCAGCCTTAGTAATACTACTTAAAAATTTTTGGGGAACTAAAAGAAACGATATTTGGTTAAAGGAGATTTCATTTTACTTTCAAATATTGGATATTCTAGTAAGATTCCCCTTAAGCCTCTGGACTTTACAAAATTTTACAGCAATTTTGTATATGATAGTTAATCATATGTGTCAAAAAGTGCTTAGTAACTAAAGTTTTGGACTGCAAATTTCCACTCTAAAGTAGATAGGAATATCAAGTATTATAGACAATAAGATAATTATTATATTATATATTACAGATAATAAGCTGATAATATCTGTTATTTTATAAAAGTAGAAAAGGTTATTTTCTTAAAGGTTTTCTCATGCTATTCTATACAAAAGTGAAAAAATTATTTTACTCAAAATACATGCCTAAGAAATCACTAAGATAGTGATAGACTATTTTTTCAATATGATATCCTTTTTATATAAAAATCACCAATATTTTATTTTAGATTCAAATGAAGCTACTCTTTTCAAGCGTACTTTCTGTATGTATTTAGTTAACTTATGAATTTAGTTTAGTAAATACTCTATACTTATGTCTTTTCCAATTTTCTAGGTTTTTATAATAGAATCCTGCTAAATTAGATTCTAAAATACATAGATAATAAAATAAATAATAAAACAGATGATAACATAGTGTATCAAATAGATGAGCTATTGTCTTGTATCAGAAATTAAATTACAAATATAAATTAATATCTATACATGCAGCTATGTTTTAATTCTGTAAAGTCTAATTTAAGCATCTCGAAATTTCTCATGCCTTCACTGCCTACACTGGTTCTGTAATTTACGGGGCTTAAATTTAAGCAATGTATTTCTGCTGACCAAGTGTTCACAATTCTTTATTACTTGACTTGATCAAACTTTAGTCTGGCTTCTCTTTCTCCCAAAGGCCCCTGAACTTTGGCTTATATATAAGCTTAATGAGGAAAACATCTTCCCTTAAAGGGTCATTCTAAATAAAGCAATAAACATTTTGTGTTAAACTTTTTTGATCATGTCTGTTCAACTTCACTGCTCACCCTAGTACTCCTCAAAAGAAAAAGGAAAAAAAAAAAGAAAAAGAAAAAGATTCCTGCTGACCAAACTTATCTCTTTCTTTTTTTAAAAAACAATTTTTTTGTTTGGTTTTGAGACATTTGCAGATCCTGTGGGCAAAGCATTCTCTCTATTATAATAAATGTCTTTTCTAATAACACCTTCCCTTAACTTAAATTCAGATTTGTTTTTATTTGACATTACTCTTTTGCCTTTGCACAAAATCTTTGTATACTACATAGAACTTGTCACTTCTTTTTAAGAAGCAACAATCTAAATGTCAAAGTATATATTGAGCTAAAAATGTAGTATTTTGTCAAAAATTAGCATCGAAAAATAGAATGGACCATTTAGAAGAATGAATAAGACTATTCTTTGCTTATGTTCAACAAAGGGCAAATCTGGATTATGCTACTATGTATAATCTGCTCTGCAATTGAAGATAAATGGACTTGAGAGGACAAACAAAAGGGTAATCAAAAGACTAAAAACCCAAATAAAATAAGCAAGATGAAAAAAATCGAGTTAACACCCATTGAGGGCATAAAGGGCATCAATGAACATAATATAACTATTGTAAACAAGTTTTCTTTATTTTCTCTAAGAAAAGAATAAAAAGGTATTCATGATCTGTGTTCATAAGACTGAGATTAGAAAGATATAAATACTATTTACATTTCCAAATAGAATATAATGAAAATATGATAAATATCTTCATTAAGAGGAGGATAGTAAGAACAGGATTTTTTTCTTTTCTGTTGTGTCAGATGCAATACTGAGTTCTAGTTAAGAATAATACAATTCAATAGCTCTTTCAAAGTAATGATTCTAAAACTTTTTAAGTGTGCTATTGCTTTTCAAGTGGAATTCTTTTCATAGCTGCTTGCATCTTAAGATAATAATGGAGAAATAATAAGGAAAGATAGGTAATTATTATTAAGGAGTGATTAGGTTCCACTTTACTTCTAAAGCCGTAGCTATAGCTGGATGATATACACTACCACAGTTTTATTTTTTGGATATAGCTACTATTCATTTACTTTGATTTATTGCATTTCTATTGCTTATTCTCCTTAAATTACATTTTATTGCTTTCATCTTGAACAGTAATAGTGTCATCACCATGAAAGAGTTTCTCAAATTAAAAAGTGTGTACCTGCAATTTTCCATATGCTTTTCTTGCTCTTTTACCTTGCTAGGACACCTAAGAATACATAATAAATCTGGTTAAAACTCCTAGTATAAAGTATGACTCAGAGAAATCGAGTTAATTTGCAAAATGGAAAAAGCTTACATTTTTCATATTCTTGTAGAAGCTGCCTCTTAGTTTTTCTTTTATTATTCACTCCGCAATATAATACAAAAATCCAAATATCATAAGTGTACATCATAATGAACTTCTACATATTTTACAAATTTCATAATCTGCTCAAATACAAAAATGAAAAAAAAGATAATGCAGCCAACGTAGTGTTGCATGTCCACAAGGCACAGTAAAATGTTTGTCTTCTAAAATTTCAGACACTGAATTGGCTTATATTTTTCCTGTGAAAATTCTAGGATGTATATTATATTTCATTTCAAATTTCCTGAAAGTTTTATCAAAGGTGTGCCTGTCTTCACAAGTGCTCTATTTTTTAAGATATGAGACAAAAAAAAACCAAAAAACAAAAAACACCTTTGTAAATGATACTACATTTGATTTGAATAGACTATTTATCCCTGTAGATTTTATTGCTCTGGGAATAAAAGTGAAGAACTAAACAGAATATATGCATACTTACAAACTACTTTATTAATGCATCTATGAAGTACTTCGTCACTTTTTTTTGCATTTAAAGACAGTGGAAGTGAGTAGAGATAATGTAACAATCTGTATGGGCAGTTCAATCAACTCATTCCTCCCACCCACAGTTCACTCAGATAGGCACTTTGAATCTTACAAGAATATATTGAGAATATAAAAATAAATATATGTATATGTGCAGGTATATGACTTGGATGTGCACACACTATTTTCTAAATAATTATAGTTGAAAAGGCATTTCTCTTCTAACACATAGACAATTTCTGGTCAAGTAAATTTTTATCTGCAAAAGGAATGCTTATTCTCTCAATTTCATTCAATCTTGCCCACATTTGTTCAAGTAAACTTGAGCTATCAAGGTCCTAATTGTACTCCTTGCTTCTATTTTTCTCCCATCAAAGCACTCAAAACGCCACATGCTGGTTCTCTGATGATACCACCAGAACAATGTGTTGATTAAAACAGAGTGGAATTTATTACTTATCACAATAATTGAGATATATTTTTGATAAACTCTTAGTAGCATCTCAGAAGGGTATGAGTATAGGTGAAATATTTTAAAGTTGAGTGGGGAGTCTTATTTAAAGTCTTTCAGTATGAGATCTTGAGAGAGTCAAAGGATTCAAGACCTGAGCACTTTGTCTTGTTGAGTTACTGAACCTTGCAGAACTATCTATTTTTAATAGTTGAATATTTTCAGGAAGTTTCTAAAATAAATGATAGAGGTTAGGAAAAATTTTACATTCTTGAAAAACTGTTTTCTAGGATTATGTGACCATATTACAATGAGAAATGAAATAGTCAAATTTTGTTAATGAAAACATTAAGCTGTGTGAACATAAAAAATGTGAACCTTACTATCAGTCATCCTTGTTGTCATTATTCAGTTTAAACTGAAGGATAGAGCACTGACATCTTTGGAAGTGATCAGTCCATTTCTTCATTTTTTGCGAAGTATTATGATCACATATTAAATATTTGAGTGTATTTGTTTCTATCTCCAGTGTTATATATATATATATATATATATATATATATATCACTGGAGATAGATATACATATATTGGCTTATTTAATAGGACAGTAACTATATGGAAGTTTTTAAAATTATAGAGATTAAATGCTTGAATACCACATTGTAAAAAATAATAATAATAAAACAAAACTGTGGCCGGGCTCAGTGGCTCAGCCTGTAATCCCGCACCTCGGGAGGCTGAGGTGAGTGGATTGCCTGAGCCCGCGGGTTCGAGACCCGCCTGGGCAACTTGGCGAGACCTCATCTCAACAATAAATCAAAAAATTAGCCGGTTGTGGTAGTGTGCGCCTGTTGTTACAGCTACTTACTCAAAAAAACAAAACAAAACAAAAAAACAAACTGTGAACTGAGCCTGTGATTCAGTTTTTAAACTAAGACCCAGTTCCTACAGTAAGACAAAGCTCAGTTTCTAAATTATCTTGAAAGAACAGATATTAAGTCAAATCTAAAGAGTCTACAGAAACATATGGCATTGTTACCCAAAGTATCTACATTTACGAGTTTTTGTGCTTCTCAGATCTTTTTAGGAAGATTCAAGACCTAAAATTTAGAAACTGATTAAGTATAATGTTCTTCCCTTCAACAGCACATTCCTTCTTTGACAAGGTTCTGTTGTATCTATCTCTATGGAATCCTGTTCTAAATAAGCTAATGTCCAATTTAATGAGCCCTTTAGGCTGGAAGTTCTGTGGCCTTGGCAGCTTGACCTAGTTTCCTTTTCTTGCTATCCTCAGAACTATGGGAACTATGGATTGTGGCATCTTCCCTGATGTTTGAGCCTGTTATAAAGAAAACATTGAAGAGGCTTGAGGGAAACTAGAAAGCAACCCAGAATTCCTCTTGAATAGTTAAAGTTTTAGGTTTCTGGAGGTTGGTCATTGTTTTGTTAAGCACTGGCCAGACCTTGTGTTCTTTGAACTATGGCCACCATGTTTTCTTAGCTTTGATCCCTTCCCCTACCTTGGGGAGGTGACTCTCCTCTTTTTCCCAAATTTACTCACTAAATAAACTATATTTTCCAACCTAAAAAAAAATATTTCTGGATGTATAGCTTGTTATAGTGTTTGCTGTAAAAACGTACTTAGAGGTTGAGGCAAATTACACAGGAAATCAACTGATAATTAATTGAAACTGGTATCAAGGGAAATTGAATGACTCTCATAAGAAATGTGCACAGATCCATCAAATGAACTTGATCATTCATTCTGGCTAAATCATAAATAAGTTACAACTTGTTATTGACTCATAACAGGGAGAGAATAAGGATGCAAAAATTGTTATTGACTCATGACAGAGAGTGAATAAGTATGCAAAAATAAATTTTAAGAATGTAGGACTTATAGATGACAGACGTTTATTAAAGTTTAAAACATTAAACCAGCAAAAATAAAATAAAGTTGCTAGAAAAAAATGTATGCATATCAAAGTGTGGCAACATACACCTCTTGCTAGCTGTGTCTTGTTCTCTGGATCTTGAATAGAACCTGCCAACCTCTTGAAGACTGTGTGCTTCTGCAAGATTTTTAAAAATCTTCAGCTTGAAGTTTCTGATCATGACAATGTTCATGTGGTATGAGAATAACTGATGTCTCTACATGACAAACTGACAAAGGACAAAGACCTTGAAATTTTCACTGATGTGACAATTAACAGCATCTGATATGATTATTTTCAGTGGGGTTCAAATAATATTTTTTCCCTGATATGGTTTCTAGAGACTGGTTCTCTAAATTTTGTTCATCAACAACTGTTAAGGAAAATGTGGATGAATGGATGCCCAGTCTCAGTGGCAGTACTAGGTGCTATTCTCAAGAATATAGGTTGGCCTTTTAAGACTTTATGTAATTTTTAAAAAGAGTGATGAACCCAAAAGTTGCTGATCTCACTGTGTTTAAAACAATAGCAAAATGTTAGGCCATAAAAGTTTAAGGATCGCTACAAGTATTGCCAGTTTAAGTTTCAGAATTCCATTTATACTTAATTATCTTTTCCAAAGATTGGGAGCGATAAAGACAGTAAATTTCTTATTAATTGTCAAGACTTTGCAAAGACACTCTCTAATTGTCACAGTAAAATGGGTGCTTTTGTCAGTAGAGAGCTATTTTGGAATCTCCTGGGTTGAGATTACACAATTAAGTAATTCTTTGTTATTGTTAGAACACTACCTCTCAGGAAAGAAAAATGTCAATCAGTATTAAGAATAAGCACAAAAATGATTAGAAAAAAAAATTCATGCATATTGCAGATTAGTTGCATGAAATTAAGTAGGAGATTTTTACAAAAAACTCAATGTTTGGGATCTTGTCAATGTCTCATCTTTATAATTGTGTTAGAATTATACTTATGAAAAATTAAAATGTGTACGAAGGACACTTTCAAAAACTTTAGTAAAGTTTCTGCACAGATATTGATTGAGAACATTGGGCAATTTGTTTTATTATAGTAAAAGACTAAACAGCTCTGATTAATGTATTACATTTATAATCACTAGCTTAGAAGAGTGCAAAATTATCTCTTCAATTTTTGTATACAATATAAAGATGTATCCTTAACTATGTATCCTAGATCAAGAACATTGAGGGTATTGGTTTTTGACAATATATACCTTCACAAAAATCATCACAAAAATTGACCATATTTTCCCTAATTTATGAGGGTGCTTAACTAAGATAGATAGATGATAGATAGATTGAGAACTATATAGATAAATTATTATAAAACTCTTTATGGTTATTCTTCAGGTTTATTTTTAATACTGAAAGTTATAAAAATATTGAAATATATGTTTTAATTTAATTCCACAGAATTAATACCGGAAAACTGATTTTTCTCTCTTGATGGCAAATTTGATTTAAAAAATATAGCTCTCACTATAGTGTTAAGTGAAATACTCTTTGGAGAATATCAACAAAAAATTTTTTCTGTTATCTTTCCTTTGATAGAATGAAGGAGTAATTCTTTGTTATCTGATGGCCATTCCAAGAAAGCCAAAGATATTTTAGGTGTAGAATATATCATAAATGTTCTATATTGTGAATTTGAAGTTTGAAATTTAGAAGGGAAAAATCAATAATTTTTAAAAGAGACCTGTTAAAATTGTGTAAAGATAGAAAGCAGTTATTACAGATAATATTTAAAAGCATAGTCATAAGTAGCAATAATAATTAGAAATAATTTTGTTAAATGATTAAATAGATTATGACCTTAAAGCTAGTAACTTTAGCCTAAAAGTAGTTAATCAAGTTATCATCTTAATAAACTATAATAATTCCTTTTTGAAAATAACATTGTCTTGAGTAAACATTCCGAACTTCACAAAGTTCTAACATCTAGGCTCTAAAAGGAACTCAAACGCGCCAAAACAAACAAACAAACAAACAGACAAACAAACAGCTCCATTAAAAAGTGGACAAAAGACAATAGACAGTTCTCAAAAGAAGATATACCAGCAGCCAACAGACACATGAAAAAGTGCTCAGCCTCACATATGATACTTTTAAGGGCAATCTAAATATAACTGTATCTTAACAAGATAAAATAGAACTTCATTTGATTATGAATAAAAGCCAAAATTCTGAACAGGATATAGACATTTCTGCTTAATTTGATCACAACTGCCTATTAATTGTCTTAATACCTTATGTCTTTATTTTCACTTAGCTACAGACAAATAATCCAAATTTTCTGAAGAAAAAACAAATAGACAAAAAACCTCTTTCCTTCCTCAAGGAGGAGAGTCCATTGTCTGGTATATACTGCTTTTGTTTTCAGGAATCAGAACTAGAAGAAAGAAAACCAGGAACTATTTTTCCTGAGCACACATTTTATTTCATATTTATAAAAGTTAATGTAGAAAAAAATGAATAAAAATATAATAAATTTAATAAAGACATTTGGATATTCTGTTATTCTATAGTTATTTATAATGCTACAAAATCAAGGTAAATTCAGATTTTGTATGATTACCAAACTTTGCTTATTTACTTTCTTCAGATGTGCCCAAGTATTCACAGATTATTATTCAGTTCCTCTTTTATACTATTAGTGTTAACTTCTTTATTTTTCTTCAATATAAGTGTCAATTTGTATTCCAGAGTTGGCAAATAATTTATATTATGATATTGATAAAATAGATAGCTATCTGGAAAAAAAAAAACGCATACTTTAAATTCACGTTGTAACTCCAGTTAATACCTACAAGCCAAAGACCCCAGGAACACTCATATATCCAGATAAAATTGTGTTTATTACTTGCCTCAGCATATGAGTAATCAAAGGAGTATTTGGTTGCTTTTGTTGGTTGTAATACCATTGTTTCTATCTTCTAATTAGAAAGGCTTATAAGCTATCTTATCTTTTGTTTTGCTTTGTTCTATTCATGCCACATAGAGTCCTGGTTAGATTTTTATTTTTTTGTGGCTTGTCAATATAAGTAGGAGGACAAGTGACCTAGTAGGACTAGCAAGGTCAGCTGTCATCTGTCAAGTGTGATTATTTCTTTCTCATTCTTTACCTTTAAATAAATTTTACTTTGTGAAAGATTGCATACAAAAGTGAATCAATTAAAATATTAGTGCAATAGGTAAATGCATATATTTCACTTTAGTATGACATTTATAAAATCGGAGACTAATAATTTTGAATATACATAATTATCAATGATGTTTTCACACAATAAAAATAATTGTTAATTATAATGTGGCAAGATGGACAAAAATATCTGAAGTCGATACCATAAGAAAAGTACTGATAAGTAAGAATTGCTATAAATAAATGAAAATAGGATCAGTAATCCAATGAGCAATGGATATGAACTAGCAATTATAGAAAAGGAATTATAGTTGGGTTGCAAATGTTTGAAAAGATGTTTACTTTCTTATAAAGAGAATCCCAAATTAGAATGATAATATTTGTGAAAAGTTTAGAAAAATGGATACCTTCATAAATAATATAAATTTATATGTATGAAATAATTAAAATATCTTCAGATGATCTACAAAATGGGAATTATATCACCATAAGAAAATCAAGAGTTATTTCCAATAAATTTTACTTAGTAAGTAAAAACTTTTGGGAGATATTATAAAAAGTTAAAGTTGTTAATCATGTATAAGAGGCACCTGATTGTTTTATGTTTTTAAAGAAATAATATGTTTTTTACATTGTTATTTGTTTATAAGAATATTTAAAAACTTAGTATGAAAACAAAACATGATAATGGAAGTTTTTAGGAGGCAAGATAAAAATTACATTACTTGGCGGTTTTTGTTTTTGAGAAATTTTCCTATGGCAGGTCTTTCTACCATGAATCTTCCTTCATCAGCTCTTCATCTCACCAATAAACTCTGTTTTCAAACTTGAAAAAAATTACACTGCTTGAGTGAAATTCTTACGTGTTCATTTGTTTAAAAAATAATTTTCTTGCAGCTACTTTAATTAATATAAAATTGTTAAATAAATGTTCTGTTGTTACAACAAAGTAAAGTATATAGAATTTTAATTGTTACTAGTTGGTAGAAATAAGGAAATGTATATCGTGTCTATGTCTGGGAAATGGTGGCATATGCTATATAAGAGAACATTACTTGTTTATTCTGTCACTTATGATGACATGGAAGTCAAACCCGGTTGGACTATATATTAATTATGTATTTCTAAGGGAAGATATTGTAAAAGTATGTGTTAGTTGTTATAGATTGTGCTTAGCAAGGCATGAATTAGGTGAATTGCAGACAATAAACAAAGGGAATCAAAAGAACCCAAATTTTAGGAGTTTACAAAAGCCAATTTATCTAGACTTTAAACTCTAGGAACTAAAACGTTTTAAATCAGTTAAAAACTTTTAAATATGATTGTTATTTTAAAACAGTTGCTTTAAGTATAAATCTATTTAAAATACCTTTGAGCAGAACAAGCCTATCACGTTTATTTATGTAGCTTTTACTGAGAATTGTTTTGGCTATTTGTGCTCTTTTTTGTTTCCATATGACTTTCTATATTGTCATTTCCAGGACTGGGAGGAATGGTATTGGTAATTTGATGGGTATTGTGTTGAATCTGTAGATTGCTTTGGGTAGGATGGACATTTGACAAAATTGATTCTTCCAGTCAATGAGCATGAAATGTTTTTCCATTTGTTTGTGTACTCTTTGATTATTTTGAGCAGTGTTTTACGGTTCTTGTTGTAAAGGTCTTTCACTTCTCTGGTTAGGAAGATACCAAGGCATTTCATTTATTTGGTGTGGCTATTGTGAATGGGATTATTTTGTGAATGTTTTTAATCTGATTGTCTGCCTTTTTTGTTACTGGTGTATAGAAATGCCATTGTTTTTTGCACATGGATTTTGTACCTCAAAACTTTACCAAAGTCATTTATCAGTGCAATGAGGGTTTTGGTGGACTCCCCATTTCTCAAGGCATAGGATCATGTTGCCTGCAAAGAGGGATAGCTTAACTTCCTCTTTTCCTATTTGAATACGCTTGATTTCCTTGTCTTGACTGATTACTGTAGCAAGGACTCCCAGCATGACATTGAACAGGAGAGATGAGAGTGGACAAACTTGTCTTGTTTCTGTTTTCAGGGGGAACGATTCTAACTTCTGTGTATTGAGCAATGTATTAGCTGTGAGTTTATCATAGATGGCTCTTACTGTTTTGAGGATTGTTTCTTCTATGTCTAGATGCTCAAGGGCTTTTATCAAAAAGGAATGCTGAATTTTGTCAAAATATTTTTCTGCATCTAATAATATGATAATGTGGTTCTTGTTTTTATATCTGTTAATGTGTTGAAATACGCTTAAGATCTTGTGAATGTTGAACCAGTCCTGTAGCCCAGGAATTAAGCCAGCCTGGTCTTGGTGGTTGATTCTTGAGAAGTGTTGTTGGATCCTATTTGCTAGAATCCTAACAAAAGATACAAAGTGGGAGGTATCATACTTCCAGACATTAAATTTTGCTATAAAGCTGCAATGACCAAAACAGCCTGACACTGGTACAAGAACAGGCATATAGACCAATGGAATAGGATAGAGATTCCAGAAGAAAAAATTTGATCTCTCAATCAACTCATTTTTGACAAAACCATCAATAATAACTACTGGGGAGAGAAGTCCTTACTTAGCAGATGGTGCTGAGAAAATTGACTGACTACATGCAGAAGGATGAAACAAGACCCCTACCTATCACCAGACACCAAAATCAACTCTAAATGAATCAAAGACCTAAATGTAAAACCTCAAACTTTAAGAATCTTAGAAGACGAAAACAACCTGATACACACTGGAGTAGGCAACCAATTCTTGATCATATCCCAAAAGTGTATTCCATAAAAAATAGACATGTAGGACCTCATCAAATGGAAAAACTTTTGCACAGCAAAAGAAGCCATCAAGAGAGCGAGTTGACAACCCACAGAGTGAGAAAAACATATTTGCTAACTATATATCTGACAAAAGCCTAATATCCAGGCATAAAAGGAACTCAAATAAACCAAAAGGAAAACAAACAAACAAAAACAACCTATAAAAAAGTGGGCAAAAGCCATGAATAGACACTTCTCAAAAGAAAACATACAACCAGCCAACAGATACATGAAAAAATGCTCAGTCTCACCAATCATCCGAGAAACATAAATCAAAACCACATTGAGATACCACCTTACTCCAGTAAGAATGGCCATTATTGATAAATCAAAAAACAATAGTTGCTGGCAAGGGTGCGCAGACAAAGGGACATTTCTACACTGTTGTTGGGAAGGCAAGCTAGTTCAACCTCTATGAAAAACAGTGTTGTGATTTTTAAAAGAACTAGAAATTCACCATCCATACAACCCAGCAATCCCCCATTTGGGAATATACCTGGAGAAATTCAAATTATTTTACAAAAAATATACTGGCACAAGTGTTTATTGCAGCACTATTTACAATGGCAAAAAAGTGGAACCAATCCTGGTGCCCATCAAAAGTAAACTGGATAAATAAAATGTAGTACATATACATGATGGAGTAATCCAAACAGCAGTTTGGATTAATTTAGAGTTCATCATACTCAATGACCGATCACCGAAACAGATAACTGAATACCTCATATTCTCACTCATAAATGAGTCCTGGGCATTTATCGTAGGACTGTAAGAGAATGATCAGCAATAGCAAGACACGGATGGGGAAGAACGGAGGGAGGGACACATACTATCACTAAAAGTACCTTATCCTAAACCTAGGGAAATAAGGACCAGTAGGAGACCCAAACGCACCTGCATGTAGACTAATTATGTACCTAATCCTGACCTGTACCCCATATCTTTACACTAAAACAAATATTATTTATGTACCAGAAAGATGATAAAAAATGTGGTCTTACACTAATTTCTA
Organism: Carlito syrichta; assembly: GCF_000164805.1. NCBI lineage: Eukaryota > Metazoa > Chordata > Mammalia > Primates > Tarsiidae > Carlito > Carlito syrichta. Next base: position 1,113,582 of record NW_007252949.1, read on the forward strand.
ACAGCCTCAAAGTAGTAACCACTGAAAGAAAGAAGCATGTGAGCAAGAAGCAAATAAGCAAATAAGAATGACAACTGTGTTGAGATAACTTTTGAATATTGTATGAAACGTGAAAAAGACTGGAAGCAAGTAAGTCATACTAATATTTTTAAGGGTATAAAAAAATTTAGGCCCCATATTTGAAACAATTTAACTGCTCCTAAGGCTTTACAGCCCTCAATGAAGGCACACCCCTCATCACAAACTACATTATAATTAGTAAGTAAAAATTTGTATTCAGAGCAAGAAGCTATTGAAGTTTATATTTTTTTTAAACACAGCTTGCTATTATTAGCAGGAGAACATTATTAGTACGTGAAGCTAGAATCACTGATATTCATAAATCACCAGACCATGAGAACCACCTGGACCAGTTTCAGAGGACTGTTCCTCAAACAGAGAGCTTGCCTTTTGATCAGGATGTAGGAACTGAAACCTTGGGTTATATTCTTGGATAATGACAATGTCTGTGTCTGACACATGATAATAAATGTTACCTAAATAGTTTGTAACATATAAGGCAGATTGTAACAAAGACAACTGAGCAATAAATTTCATTTTCCTTTTCTTCTTGAATGCACATCTAGATTAATTTTCTCACATCTTTTGCAGTATTGAGGTCATGTAACTAAGTTATACCTATGCCCTGTTCAACTACCATTATGGAGAGGGATTAAGATAATAATTATGATAAGCAAGTAAATCGTATAGAGTATTAGAAGATGAAAATTACTACAGAAAAAAATAATAGTTAAGGGAAATTAAAAAATGCCATTTTAAATGGATCAGTCAGTCCATGTAGGACTCAATAAGAAGGTGATATTTGGGCAAAATTTTTGAAAAATAAGACAGTTACCTAAGTGGAAAATTTTTGGAGAATGTCCGAAATGGGACAACTTGCCTGCATAATGGCTCCAAGCTGGGAGTGAGTTTGCTGTGTTCCCAGATCAACATAAAGGTTTGGTACCTAGAATAGTGAACACTTGTGATGTAGTAAGAGATCAGGACATCAGAAAGATACTAGAGTAATTGATTAATCCTGTAGAGCTCTCTAGATCACAATAAGGACTTCCTATTTGATAAATGTGAAAGGAAAACTATAGAACAGTGTTCATCATAGAAGTAAAGCAATCTGCCTCATATTTTGAAAAGATTATTCTGATTTTTAGATTGAATTTTTGGATCAAGACTGACTCACATGATTTCATCCTGAGCAACTGGAAAGATGGAGTTTTCATCATCTATCTGAAGAAGACTATGTTTGAGAAAGTTTAGTGGTAAGATAAGAAGTTAAGAACTATTCAAATTTTGTATCTCATTACTTCAAGATACTATTAGACATCCACTTGAAGTTGTTATGTAATCAGTTTGGGAATATTGTCCATTCTGTAGATGTAAGTCTAAGAGTGTTCAGCATATAGATGATGTTTAAACTCATTGAAATAGAAGAATCCCAAAGGGGGTAAGTATAAGCAGAAAAAGAAAGAATTTAAGATTTGAACTTAGGTGGTTCTACAACATTAAAGGGATGGAAATTTGTGTTCAAAAAGCACAATATTAACTTTAATATTCCTGAGATGGAGCAGTACAGTGATAAATCAATTGTGGGGGTAGATTGTTGAAGTGGAGTAAAGGGTAGTTTAAGGAAAACAATCATCTAGCAAATGAATAACCATTCACTGACAGACTGAAGTCATTCATTAAGGAACTACCAAGGGCAGAATGAAAGACTAATTATAACTAATGATTTTTTAAAATTTTCTTATAGTTTGAGATTGATGGTTTGTGTTTGACAATGGTAAAGAAAGGATCCAAAGATAAAAGTAAGAATCTTAAATGATGTGACTGGGGGCATGTTAGCAATTTTCCAATATGTATTTTCCTCTAATTAAGTAGTAAAATAATTGTGAATTGGCCACATAACTAGTCAGCTGACAACAACATTTTTCATTCTTCCAAGTCATGAAACTAAATTCTGGATAAGAGTACATTAATGTAAGTGAAGTGTTGAAATTCTTCATAATTTCCTTAAAAAAAGATCATTCCTTCTCCTTTTCCTTTCCTTCTGAATGGGCAGTGGAAGTAGTTAAGAGACTAGTTGCAACCATATTATTATAAAAAGTGGTATTAAGTATTGTCAACTTGGTATCCATGTGTCTCACTAAAGTTATGTCCACATACATCATTAAAATATAAAATGTAAACTCATAATAAAGCTATCAAATCACTGATTTAATGATTTTGACCCATAAGAAATGCTTAATATTATCATTGCTCAACTAGAATGTTGATTTCATATTAACCATTAATAAAGACTTGACAGTTTTTTCAGACTTTGATAATATTTTAACCAAATCAAAAAACATTGCTTCTTAAAATGGAGATAGAGAAAAAAGATTTTATCTAATTCTGTTTAAGCTGAAAAGATGATGTGGCTATTATAAATAAGCCAAAATAAAATTAGAAGATGATGGAGGGACAGAATGTCACAAATTTATCTGTAAATATAAAGAATTTTAGAATGATGATTTTTCTCTTAGGTAAATTCTGCTCTTTTCTGGATCCTCAGTACATATTAAGACTCTAAGAAGAAAATCTTCTAGCATACTAATTACCTATCTATTCTCCCAACATTATCCCTGACTTCATGTAACCTATAATTTGTATGAAAACAGTTTTATAAGTGGTTGACAAGATTCCCATATTATCTTCTTCTGTCCCTAAGTTCTTTCAATTGTCCATTTTTAGAGCGTTTTGGCAAAAATAGGTAAATTATTTCTAGGTAAGCATGTCCTCAGAATCCTGACATCTATAATTATTTGTACAACTCTTGTGAATTGATTTGAAATTCAAAAATAAGCTGAGGATTTAGATTTTATTTTATTTCTCACGACTGTAATATAAATACAAATGACATAATCCTCAAACCAACTAAAAATTGTTTATTAAAAAGAATCAGATAACATGTATTTTATGACAACTCTATGCAAAAAGTCACTCTTTTAAAATAACCATTTGACATTGTGGGATTTCAAAATATGTTAAGGCTAAATCTAAAACTTAATATATTTTTCTTGTGACATGTTTTATTCAAATACTATCAAAGATAAATGTCTGCTGAACATTTGCACAAAAGAGATGAAACAGTTCTTTTTCAAGGGATTTCCAATAAACCCTGACGGCCAAAACAGCATCTGTAGTTGAAATTTTCAAACAGTTGATGTGTTAGTACTGAACATGGTGTGAGAACTTAGCATATGTAGTGTTTGATGTTTTAATCATAAGACCCAGGTATTAATTAAAGTAAACTTTTCACTTTAGGCAAGTGGAGACATATTGTTATAATATATTTATAGTAACAAATGGCTGTCTTAGTAAAATTTTATCTGCAGATATACAAAATCTTCATTAAAAGAAGTGGTATTAATCTATCTAGTATTAAAACCCAACATTCTAGTTATGCTTATTCACAACTGTAGTCTCAAAATGCACTGTGGATTTTAATATTTGCCAGCACTCTTTGGACCACAAATAATTGCCTAAAGACTAGATGAGAATAATTGTTTTCAATCTAACCTTAATTTTTTAATTGTGCATTAAATTTATGATCTTCCCTTGGAATGAATTTGAGTTATGTTTTGTAGGACTGGTCTGGGGTTATGTTAATGTAGATCAAGGGAGTGATTATTCTGTCAACTGCTCTTTGAACAAAAGTAACATTTGCATTTATTTTCAATCTCTTCTATTTTGATATGATAGTATATCTTCAGTGTGCTAAGTTTGACATCTGCTACACTTTCCATTCATTGTAGAATTATTCAATACCTTATTTACTTAAGAAAATAAATGGATTAGGTAAAGTCTGATTAGTTGCCTCTCTTCTTGACTTACATGTAAGAAAAGAGAAGCAGTGAGATACATGTATTTTGAGTGAATTTGTTTATGTGAAGAGGGACAACTATGGGCTCATGTTAATTTTCCTGGCAATTTCTGTTGTATGTTTAAACCGTTAACTAAGAAAAGACAGAGAGTCAGACTGCAAAAGAGTAAGACCAGGCATGTATTGGGATCTCAGGAGTTGCAATTCAGGAGACACAGATTCAGATGGACTCCATATTATATTCTGGAAAAAGAAAGGATAGTAGGAGTTTTCAAAAAGAAACTGAGGTCATTATCTTAAGTGAAACCAACCAGACACATAAAGGTCAAAGTCACATGTTCTCACTCATAGTGGGTGCTAAAACATGTGTACGCATGGCTATAGAGAGAGAATGGAACGGTAGACACTGGATACATATGGGTGGGGGAGTGGAAAGGAACTGGATGATGAGAAATTACTTAGCAGGCACAGTGCACATTATTTGGATGATGAACACGCTAAAAACCCTGACTTGATCATTGCTCAATCTATGCTCGCAACACAATTGCACTGATACCACATACATTTGTACAAATAAAATAATTTTTAAAATGATTCTTATGGTCCCTTGTTTCTGCTTTCTCTTTTTACTCGAGGAAATTATCAGCAAACTTCATATTCAAAATTATAATTTCTATGTCCATATTATTTTTTTTACATTCATCCGAATTAATAAATCATTTTAGAAGCAAAATAATAAACAAAAGGAAGCTGGGCATGATTGCACATGTTGTTTTGAAAGAATTATCATTGGTGAAGTTGGCACACTTAGTACATAAATCCATAGTTCATTGTCACCGTTCAGGAGCTGCAGCACTGGCAAAATGCAGCTGTTTTCCAGAATGCTGTGGTTGTAGTGGTATGGCCCAGTTCAAGAGTTTAAGGCAAATACCTGCTTTTATTTGTTTTCAGTTTTTGGCAAGTCTGTAAGTTGTGCAGACAGTTATTATTAGAATGGTTTCCTGACTCCATTTTAGAGCTCTGAACCAGAGTGATGCAGCTTTTTTGCTTGTTTGTTTGTTTTTGAGTTGGAGTCTCACTCTGCCGTAGCCCAGGCTGGAGTGCAGTGGCACACTCACAGCCACCCGAGCTTCAGCCTGCTGGCCTCGGGCGATTCTTCCGCCTCAGCCTTCCAAGTAGCTGAACTACAGGCGCGTGCTACCATGCCCGCTAATTTTTGATTTATTGTGGAGACAGGTCTTGCCAAGTTGCCCAGGCTGGTCTCCAACCCGCGGGGCTAAGGCAATCCACTTGCCTCAGCCTCCCAAAGTGCTGAGATTACTGGCTGAGCCACTGAGCCTGGCAGTGATGCTGTTTTATATATATTACATTCAATATTTCCCTCTTTTGATCAATGTCTGATGTGAGAAAGCATCGCTGATAAATCATCAGTTGATCAGCCACATATTTGTTTTCTGTTTCTCTTGGAGCTAGAAATGCCTGTTTCTAGCGTATCATGCCCTAAAGAGGGGGTTTATTAAAAGTCAATGTGTCCAAGCCTTCACAGATGGCTAAATTAGAGTAACAAGAGAGTCATTCTAACAAGGAGGTCTGCAACAATCCATGGAAATTGATGGTATATCAGGAAAGACATACATTTAATTAATTAAATGTTGTAACATCATGATTTTAACATCCTGAGTAGTCTGACAGCAATGAGAAATACACAGCACAAGTCTTAAAAAGAATGAAAATAAGGATTCGCAGATAGATAACAATAATAGTCGTATCCCAGTTCTGAGGATGTTGCCAACACTATGAAACCACATATAATAAATTAACAAAGGGCCATGGGGTAAAAACTGTTGAACAGATCTGAGTCTTGCGAAGATGGAGTTACAGTTAGAAATGAATTAATCCATTGTTTCTAAGTTTGCCTTCAATTCAGTAAAGGATGATTGATTACCTTCAGGTTCTGACCATTGAGGAAGGGAGAAGCTGACCAAGAGGCTGATAAACATATTTCATCTTAAACAATGAGCCTAAAGCCGCAGAGATCTCCTTGATGGTATCTTAAAATTTGATCAGCTGAAGTGGTCAAGTAGCACTTTTCTCCAGGGACCCCACCTCTTGTATACCTTATTTCTATAATGACTTACTGCCCAGGGATCAGCAGCTGATGGACACAGGACTTGCTCTCTAGATAATCTGTCTATTATAATATGTAAGAATGGCATTTGAGATGATATTCAGACCATACTCTGATGGACCTGAGGTTCTATCCAGGCTCAGGACACATACCAAAAGCCTGGTTCCACTTGTTTTGTGATGCCTCCTCCCGGACACTGGCCCTGAGACAGGAAGACAGTTTAAACATTCCCATGACATCACCTTCAGTCAATCAGCATTCCTTACCCAACCCCTCCACCCCCATCCCCATTTGTCAAATTCCCTTTTATTTTTTTATTTTTTTATTTTTCTTGATTTGGAGTCTCACTCTGTCACCCAGACTGGAGTGCAGTGGCCGCTCCCGGCCACCGCAGCCTCAACCTGCTGGGCTCCGGCGATCCTTCCGCCTCAGCCTTCCAAGTAGATGGAATTACAGGCATGCACTACCATGCCCGGCTGAATTTTTGATTTATTGTAGAGATGAGGTCTCGCTGCCCAGGCGGGTCTCGAACCCGCGGGCTCAGGCAATTCACTCACCTCAGTCTCCCAAAGGCGCGGGATTACAGGCTGAGCCACCGAGCCCGGCTTCAAATTCCCTTTTAAAACCCTAGCTTCTGAATTCTCAGGGAGGTGGATTTGAGAACTATATCCTGTCTTCTTTGTGCAACTGTTTTTCAATATTAAACTCTCTCTACTGTAACAGTTGCGTCAGTTTTGGCTTTTCTGGGCAACAGGCATAAGAACTTGGTCAGGCTGTAACAACTATTAGGAAGTCAACTAAAAAGATCAGAAAAATCTGGGTGAAACAGCGAGGCAAACCCTTGTGAATGTATTCCTATTAAAGATTTGACTGATTTTAATATTTTAGAGGTTACTAATTCAACCTGATGGGAAGTACTTATTCACGTGCAACAAAAAGTATTTTCAAGTACCCAGACTTCTCTTTGAGCAACCAGTAAATAGTCTGAAGTCATATAATTGCTGAGAACCACATTGGCAAAAGAGTCTAAAAATTTTTGTCATACTCAAATGGCTCTAGTGGTGTACTGCACATTTCAGTTTACTGTAGGAGAGAGAGGTTTCAGGCTATGTATTCACTTCAGAAAGTTCTTATACCTAGGAAGGATCCAAAAATTCTTACTAAGCGTGTGCCTTCAACGGGAATCAATACCACTGGGAAAGTCACACAGCCTTTGTTAATGCTATAGCTATTAACTTCATATTTAGAGGGATTTTCATCAGAGTAATCATCAATTATTGAGAAGGCTCTTTTGTTCTGTGGAAGTTTGAAGTGGATTCCGTGGCTATTGCTTTCAGCACTATAAGAGAGGAGGTAAGACAGCCCAGAAGGCAAATACCTCTCACTCTCCAACTGTCTAAGTATGCCTATGCCCAATGGGACCCTGTTGGTCACAAACAAAAATGTAGCTATTTGTAGCACAAAGAAAGAAAGACTGACAAATTTTATAAATTAAGAGCACCATTTTGAGGTAGACTAGAAAAAAAAAGGATGAAACCAAGGGCTGATGTTGGGTAAGGTCCAGGGTTGATTTTTAATATTGAGTTGGCAAATCTGCAAGGAATTAGACTTTCCCTAATTCCATACATGTTAGAGAATCCTCTTTTATGCAGAGAGGGGTATTCTCATATGTATTATTTTTATAAGTGCTGACTAAAAAAGATGTGGATAAGGGAAATAAAAAGACATTTATAGTGTTTTGAGAAATATTAATATATTTGTATGTCTAGGAATCGATGGCAGCTGAAGGAACTAGAAAGGAGCTGATGAGAGCGGTCAGTGTATATACTTAGTAGCAGCATCAGGTTCCTCTTTTTGTTGTGACACTAAAATTTGATACAGAAAAAAATGCAAAGGGATGACAATTATTTTTGGAGGAAGTGGTTTTCAGGAAAAGATAGCAAATCCAACATTCAGAGAGATTTCCAGAAGTGGCTAAAGATTGTAAATATTGAACTATTTTAGGGTGTGGCAATAGCAAATAATGAAGGAAGTGCAGAGGAGGAGGTAATTAGATACTATTATAGGTAAGAGTTGAAAAGATGCCCAATGTCTTAAGAGAGATCTTCAAAAGATTGTCCTGCTTGATACAGGAATTCTGAAAAGACAGAGCATTTAACAATGATTTCTGTAGTACCAAGGATTAGCAACAGAGCCAAAAAGGAATTCGTAAAGATTTGAAAATAGTTAAGAGTAGACCTGAATTAGTTTCACTTGGTGTAAAAGGGCTACTAACATTAAAAAAGGCAGTAATTACAAAGAATGGCCAAATACCTTGACAACATTTACATTCTAATTGACATTCTAAAATATAGGTTCTAAACATGTCTTTAGAAAATTACTTTTAGCAAAGGTAAAAGGATTAAGGTGATAAACAAGGTTGTGGCCCTTGTAGACTCTAAATGACAAATAAATTAGTTCAAAAATTAAGATAAAGTTTGGTATAAGGGTAATAAAGAGTGAGCAATAAATCGGGCTCGGTGGCTCAGCCTGTAATCCCACGCCTTTGGGAGGCTGAGGTGAGTGGATTGCCTGAGCCTGTGGGTTCGAGACCCACCTGGGCAGTGAGACCTCATCACTACAATAAATCAAAAAATCAGCCGGGCGTGGTAGCGCATGCCTGTAATTCCGGTTACTGGGAAGGCTGAGGCGGAAGGATCGCCAGAGCCTAGCAGGGCGAGGCTGCGGTGGCCGGGAGCAGCCACTGCACTCCAGTCTGGGCAACAGAGTGAGACTCCGACTCAAAAAAAAAAAAAAAAAAAAAGAGTGAGCAATAGTCTAAAGCAATAGTCTGGGCCTGGTCCAGAGTCCTGTGATGGCTATTAACGTCTGATGCCATCTGCTGTTTTTATTTAAAGATTGAGCAGAGTGGTTACCTTCAGATCACCATCAGATTAAGATGTTCATCTGGGAGATTTAGCCTTTTTTAAATGAGATACATGTGCCAATTACAATGCTTTAATTAAGTTTACTGCCACAAGAATTGGTTAACTGTACCTGATAAGATCCTTCCTATTTGACTGGTAAGGCATCATTATGTAGGTGCCATTTCTAATATCAAAATCTCCAGGTTGTAGATTATGTGGACATTGTTTTTTGTCTCTCAGGAGTGCAATATGGAAATACTGCTCTGACAATTTTCTTTTTTTTGGTAACACCTGGATCAGTTCTTTACAATAGGTGAGCATGTTCCCTTTAATTAGGTTTGATTCATAAAGTCCTTGGTCTAATCACATGGCTCTTCTAGTAATTATTTCAAATAGGGAGAACCTATGTTTTCTAGAAGGGGAAGATCTGAGATTAAACAGCATCAGGCACAGAGTTTTCAGTCAAGGCAGACTGAGGTATTTAAGTTGGACAATTGGGTCGTAATTGTTTTATTGGTATGTTCCACTAACCCAGAGGATTATGGGTGGTAGGCACAGTGGAGATGTAATTGAATAGACCATATCTTACATATTGACTGTATAATCTGTCTCGTAGAATGAGAGCCTCAGTCACTATGCAGTTCCAAATGTACACTCCATGTGGAAATGATATTTTTAATAAGATTTTATGTACTGCAGAGGCTGTTCTGTCACATGAAAAGGCTTCTGCCCAATGGGAAAACATACAAATCACAATCAAGACAAATTTATATTCTTGAGATGGTGGTATCTGGATAAAAGTTCATCTGTCATTACTCAAAAGGTCCTGAACACAAGAGAAATGCCACATAGTACCATGAAAGGGCTTTCCAGGACTTTGGGACAGACTTGGCATATTCGATGAATTTGAGAAATGATGTTTGGGGAGCTTTTCAGTAATATTGTTTTCCTCCAAGTATCATTTGTACCAGTTCCCCAAAGTATTAAGTGTTGAATGGAATCTAAAATTTGATCATGAAGGCCACCTAGTAAGGGGTGGTCTCATATTGAACCTATGCCATAAATTGATTTTAGGATCGTAGAATCATTCTCACATCCCCCCCCCCCCTTTTTTTTTTTTACTTTGGAGATGGCTATCTGTTGTGCATCATAGAAATAGTTTTTGATTGTATCAATTTGACTATTAGAGGATTTAAGGTAATATTGAGGCAGCTGGTTTGTAAAAGTTGAAGATTTGAATTTGAGTGAGCAAGTGATTTCTTTTACTTATTCAATATTAGTTTTTGAGTGCCCGGGGATTTTAATTATTGCTAAAGACTTATATTTTTGATAGCTTCAAGTAATTTCAGGACATAGTCACTTAAAAAAAAAAAAAAAAACTTTTGTGCAGTAGAGGTTAGAAAACACTACTGCTTCCAGAGCAACCCAAAATCATGTACCAGCCTAAATGAACAGTGGCTATCAGTACAGATATTTGCAGTCTTATTAATTGCCAGCACACATATGCGAGAGAGAGCAGAACATTCTGCCTGTCGGGCAGTAGTGGCTTTGTGTAGGGGACTACTTTCAATGGTTTCCAACAACAGCATGACAAGCTTAATATCTCCCTGAGTTATTTTGAAGGTAGGATACCTCATTAAACCAGACAACTTCAACATTTGAAATGGATGTTTTCTGCAGGTCCCGTCTGACGTTTAGTAAGGTATTAGTTAGGGTTATGCAGTCACGTGGCATCTCCTCAAAATGGAAGAGAAAGTAAGATGACAAATTCAAGAGTTGCAGCAAGCAGCAGCCACAGTAGAAGGTGATAATAATATGATCTCACAGGAAGTGAATTTCCTAGCAGAGAGATGTTGGTTATTAGAGTTCAATAATGCCTCAGTAGTGTGAGGGACATAAACAATGAATAAAGTGCCCATAATTAACTTTTAGATTGCCTTTAATAAATTTTCAGTTGCTGTACCACAGGGTGGGAGTTTTTTATCCACCGGATCTAATTGTTGACTGAATTATCTGAGGGGTCTTAGATGGTCTCCATGCTTTTGGAGAAAAACCTCTAAGGAGTTTTCATTTTGCTAATGAATAAAAAGAGAACAGAAAATATTACAATTAGGGTATCCTAACCCAGAAGGCTCAAAAAGACTCTTCTTAGTATGGTCAAAAGAAGAAGAAGTGGCCAAGTGCAGTTGGTCATGCCTGTAATCCCAATACTTTGGGAGGATGAGACAGAAGGATTGCATGAGTCCAGGAGTTCAAGACCAGCCTAAGCAACATAGCAAGATCTCATCTCTATGAAAAAGTATTAAAGATTAGCAAGGCATAGTGGCAGGGGCCTGTAATCCCAACTAATTGGGAGGCTGAAGCAAAAATTAAGAAAAAAAAATGCATGAACCCAGGAGATAAAAACAGCAGTGATTGTGCCACTGGTCTCCAGCCTGAGACCCTGACTCAAAAAAAAAAAAAAAAAAAAAGCCAGCAGTAGACACTGGACACTGAAGAAGCTTGGGATGGTCAGCTTTTAGGAGGTAACAGAGACTGAACTATGGCAGAGACATTGACATCCATTGTTTACAGTACTATAGGGCCTGAAGGAAAATTTCCCTTTTATTCTCTGAAGGTTTGATGAAAATCAACTGGCAAAATCAGATTAATAGGGGAAAAAAAGACATACAATGTCTAGGAGAAAATCACAGAGTGATTACTTTACCACACAATAGGGTACTGATGGTTATAAACCCTATTTCTTAGGGAAAAGGGACATGAGAAAGTGTGGATTATTCCGGCCAGTAATAAGTTATATTTAGGAAAATTTAATGGACTCGAAGGACATATAATGGCCTGGGACAAAGTCTGTTGGGTCCACAGAGAAGACATCTTCAGTTATGGGAGCTGGAAAAGCCAAAGTTGTTTTTATTCTTTAGGGATTAAGCAAAAACCCTATTCTGAAATATAATGTTCTAAATATCTTACATATAGAAGAGAACATTGTCGCTTATCTTTTAAAACTTTATGGACTTTACTAGATAATTTCTTTAATACGTAGAGACTGTCCTCTAGGGAGAACTTTTGGGTGGGAGAACAAAGTAATGCCATCCATTTATTAGATTGGAGTAGAATGGGAAGGAATTTCCAACTTTGCTGTGTTTCTTTTCAAGACTTGGGAGAAGTATGAAGGAGGACTAAAAAGAACTCAGCATTTATTTATTAAAAATTGTATATTCATTCTTATATGTTTAAACTTCATTCACTTTCAAAGTATTCTCCATTTGATGCAAGACACCTATAAAGAAGCTTTTTCTACTGCTCAAACCAATTTTTGAACTTGTCAATTTCAATGCCTTTAAGTGCTTCTGTCATTTTTTGTTTCATCTCTTCCACATCAGCACAACATTTCCCTTTAAGGACTTTTTTCATCTGGGGAATGGAAATAAAAAAGGTGTTCAGGGTGAAATTGGTGAATAGGAAAAGTGGGGCATGGGGTGATGTCATTTTCGGTTAACAACTGCTGAACACTCATTGAAGTATGGCCAGGTGTCCTCGTAAATCATCTATCATGAAATGGAAAAATATGCTAAAAGAATTTCAAAAAAAAAAAAAAAATTCCTGAGGCCAAACGCAGCAGCCTCTTACAACAGTGCTAGCTGGAACACCGATGCCAGTGGGTTCCTAGAATACTTAACGTAGTGGGGAAAGCCTGTGCTCTAAGGGGCTCACACTCTGAAAGATAATTCTGAGTTTTTGTACATGGGACTTTCAGTATACCTCTGAGGCATTACTCTTCAGGTATATTGTTTTCTTTTCTGCAAGTAGGCAAAATGATATTGGCTATCTGGATCAAGTGAGATGCTAGAGAAAGCACTGCAGAGACCAATCACAGTGAAAACCTGACTGCCTGGTGGTACAGCTGACAGTACAGGTTAGTTACAACAGAAGGATGGGATATTATGATGTTAGTGAAGGCTCTTAAGTCTTGGAAAAAATCTCCATCAACTTCTTTGTCAGGATTTTGTGCTGGTAGAATGGTGGAATTACATAGGCTAGTGCATGCAATGACTACTCTTGCTTGAAGTATTTCTCAAAAATTGGTTTGATTTCCTGAATAACATCCTAGCATAAAGGGTAATGTTTAATATTTGGAAGACTTTTTGTTTCATCTATTTGTATTTTAATTGGTGGTGCTGAATTAAAACAGCCAATGGCAGTGTGTACTGGTACCATAAGTTTTCAGGAATAGAGGTTAGTAGGTCCTGAAATGTTTCATTAGAAGATATTCTCTTTTTGTTTTCAAGAACTGAAAATGTAGCAATGGAGTGTTCAGTGGGTTCTTTGAGGACTCCCTCTTCAGCAGTTTTTTTTCAATGTTAATTACATTTCTATCTTTTGGGAGAAAGTAATGTGACCTTTGTGGGTTCCCAGAAAATCTCAGTCAATTAAGTTAATGGGAGTCAAAGGGGCTAATAGAAACTGATGAGAGCTCTGGAGTTCCCCAAGATGGAATTCTATGGGAAGAGATTGGTAAACTGACACTGGCTGATTTGAAACTCCAACCATTTGCATTTTGTTGTTAATCCAAGGAAGAGAAAGTAACATTGGATTTTTTGCTGAGTATGTGGTCCCTATATCAATAATGGCTCTAGAGGCTTCATTGTAATAATTATTTTAATTTCACCTAAAGTACTGGTTAAAAGAAAAGGTTAAGTTCCTCTTTATCCTTAGAACATCTCAAGCATTTTTTCTTATAAGAGAAAGTAAAAGGCTCTTTTTCATGTTCCTCATCTGAGTCTCATTTCACAAAAGAGTAATCAAAATTCAAAGTAAAGGAAAAATATACATATAGAGGATGAGTTATTTAAAGATCTTCATCTGAGTTCCTTTATATGCCATTTACAAAATGAAAGAAGACTTTTTATAGGATGTGTGGTGCTGCTTTCTAATTATCACTTTATAACTATTTAATTTTTATATATTTTATATGAAATATAATCTAAAATTAATGCCAATAACTGATTAAGCTATAATGTTATATAGTGGTCTCTCCTACAAATAAGCACTGATATTTAAATGTGACATAAATAGTTCTATTATTTTCATGGCCTCAGTGTCACAATTGATTTCACTGTGACACATAGAGGTAAGTTCAAGAGTTTATGGTGTCTATTATAAATGGTTATTATTTACCAAGTCGACAAATATTAGACATGCTTCAATAATACTTTCTAAATAAGCTCTCTAGAGTACAGAGTTTGGGTTTGTTTTTTCTTTTCTTTTTTCATTTTTCTTCCACATATTTTAACAAAAGCCTTAAGTTTACATTCAGAAAGAGATATTTAGCCATGTGGTTTTATCAACTATGATTTTGTATGATGCCAGAGAATATAATAACAGAGAAATGACTTGAATAATTAATTTTAAACTTCCCACTTGATATGACTCAACATCTGGCAAATTTACAAGAGAAAAACATTAGAATTTTTATGACACGTAGTCTTCATTCACTCACTGTAACTAATGTTTATGAGCTGCAATATGTAAACCTGTTCTGGTTTACTATACCCCTGTCTTCTCCATAGATAACATTGCTAGAACAAAGACTTTTGTGTCTCAATTAGTGAGTAAATGGATTTAGATAAATACATACATTTACAAAATAGCAACTTTTTTTTTTACAGCTTAGATAGTTGTCAAATAAGTTTTTCAATATATTCTTTAATCAAGAAATATGGTAAAATGGATTTGAACAGTAAATGATAAATTTTGGATATTAAAACATGGATGAAGGGCAACCCCTTTGGGTTCCCTCCCACTGTGGGAGCTTCTCTGTCCTCTCAATAAATCCTGCTTACTTGCTTTCCGGCAAAAAAACAAAAAAAACCCAAAAAATCCATGGATGACAATTGGAAACTGTTAAGTGCTATAAAAGAGGAGAATGTTGTTCAACTCATCTTTATATAAGTAAATTTTAAATATGTGTTATATATTTGAAAGATAAATATATTTTTAAAAGATATATGATATAACTATATTTATATCTTTCATATATATTTTATATATATAAAAGCTCACAAAGCTAAAACAACAAAGCACCACAAAAAGAACTACTTCTGGTAAATTTTCCTTAGTGAATTTATATGAATTCACATATATACAACATTCTCAAAATAAGGACATTTAAAAAATAATCTGAATTACTAAACACTCATTTGTCTTAAAAGTGATGCAATTCATTCCTGGAAACATTGCCAGAAAACAGAATGTAGAAATTTACTTTGATTTAATATAATTACCATATAGCTGAGCCTTTGCTTTTTAACCA
The DNA here is from genome assembly GCF_000164805.1 of Carlito syrichta. Taxonomy (NCBI): domain Eukaryota; kingdom Metazoa; phylum Chordata; class Mammalia; order Primates; family Tarsiidae; genus Carlito; species Carlito syrichta. Next base: position 1,128,848 of record NW_007252949.1, read on the forward strand.
ATAGATGAACTGACTTAACTGATACTTTTAAGTGATACTTTACTGGGAATATGTACTTTTAAAACTATCTTCTTCAGCTTCACAGATTGAACCAGTGTAGGGGAGGAAAATTATTTTTTTCTTCAGCCCTCATGGGATTCTTAGCTGAAATGGACCCCAGTAATGAAAAACAGATTGACGAGATCCACTACCAAATCCTTACCTTGCATTTGTTTTCTATATTCATTTATATGTTTACCAATTTGGGTAATAAATACACTCCAAATCTATTGTATTTTTGGAGTTTTTTAATTATGATGAGATTCACACATCAAAATAATAAAATATCATTGAATAAATATAATTTATTCCTGAAATATATATTAGTCCACTGGATGGGATTTTATCAAAAAGTCTTTAATTTAAACATGTTTACTATAGTGCTATGAACATGATGTTGGGGCTCAAAAATCAATACCCCAGTCAGGCTCACTGGCTCAACCTGTAATCCCAGCACTTTGGGAGGTCGAAGCGAGTGGATTACCTGAGCCCGCGAATTCGAGACCTGCCTGGGCAACTTGGTGAGACCTTGTCTCTACAGTAAAGCAAAAATGAGCCAGGCGTGGTAGCGCGCACCTGTAGTTCTGGCTACTTGGAAGCCTGAGGCAGAAGGATCGCTGGAGCCCAGAGGGTTGAGGCTGCGGTGGCCGGGAGCGTGCCACCGCCCTCCAGTCTGGGCAACAGAGTGAGACTCCAACTCAAAAAAACACAAACAAACAAACAAACAAAAAACCAATACCCCAAGATATGTGACTCTGACATGCTGAACTGAAGAAGAAGCTTCTTAAGGACTCTATTTCCTTCTCCCCTTCCTCCTGTTTCTCAATCCTCTGTCTTTCTAGCACAGAATAAAGTTATTCTCTGAAATTCCTTTATCTTTCTAAAGTCTACACCCACCAAAGAAGAAAACAATTACATCTAGTTTCTTCTCTCAGTTTTCAATAACAGCTCATATCACTAGAAGAAAGATTAAAGTCTGTCAACAAATCTGGACAGACTTTGTCACAAACCACTGTCATCTCTGTGGGTCCCAGAGTCTTTGTCCCAGGTCATAGTAAGTTCTTCAAGACCACTGAATTTCCCCAAAAGTCATTTACTATCCCCCTAAAACCATCGACATGCCTCCACCCCCCCTTTTCCTGAGAAGTATGTATAAAAGCATTTGTATCCTTTTGGAACACGGGGCAATTATTCTGTGATTCTACCCTGTGAATGCTAATAAATTTGTATGTCATTTCTCCCATTAATCTGTCTTTTTGTGAGTTGAATTTTAAAGTAAGCTTCAGTAGGCGAAGAAAAAGTATTCCCTTGGACCCCACAATGGTCTGATTAAATTAAAATTTGTTAAAAAATCATTTAAAAATGTTTGTTATAGTACCTGTAATTTTACTTGACATTTTCTCTATGAAAATTTATAGTTGCTTATCAGATGTCATAAATCATGTGATTCAGTGGTTGGAGATGTATGTTGTTTGAAGGAAAAACTAGATGTGACAGCAGTAGTTATTCACACAGAGGTAGAGAGATACATAAGCAGATAAGAAAATAGATATGCAAAATGAAACTTTATCTGTCTTATACTTTACCATAAGATATATTTTAGCAATATTTTTTATCATAAAATCATAAACTATATACTTCTTTTAAAAAACATGTTGTAGTTAGCATGATTAATTCATGTCTTCTTTTAAATAACCGTATTATTGTATACATTGATCAAAGTCAAAAACTATAAATATAAATTTGGATAAAATATAATTTCGATTTATAAACCTTGTTTTATTCAAAATAACACATTTATTTTGTATTCATAAAGTAGCAAATTATTTCCACATTGAACAAAGAACTCAGAATTAAAGAAGCACTTTTATTATTTTTTTTACTATTTTCAGAGCATTATGAAACATTGCTGTTATATTGATATTTTTCTCACCACCTCCTTCCACATCACTGCTGCATTTAAGGAACAATGAGACACTTCTTACTATCCAAAACTGTTAATGCAATAGTTGCAGTCAAGTATATATTTGATCATTAATAAAAGCCATAAAATAGAGCAAAGCGAAATTTGTAAGTCAGTTTACATTTAAAATGTGTGTAATTTGAAAAATATCTTTACTGCAGTGTTCCTTTCTGACATTTCAGAATTCTTAATATTATGTTTTCCTATGTAGTTTTATGTTTCTTTTCTAAAAACTACATATATTGAAAACCATGCCCACTTTGTTAAAAAGCCTATCTATAAAATACAAAGAGCCACATGCTGCTTTTTTAAATGCAATTCCTTGTGCTTCTTTTAACCAGTCTTTCTAAACACAATGAATCTTATTTTAATATTAATTGTAACATTTTATACTAGATAGTGGGTTTTCTCTGAAGAAAGCCAAAGCACTTGGCAATGAAAAATCTTAGCCATCAGCCAGGACAAATGCATAAGGAAGGACTCCATAAATGAAAAGCCCATTTAAAGTAGGAAGTGATTTGAATTCATACCCCTTTCAGTGGGAAACAGAAAAAGAACCAATTTTTCACCAACCCTAAAGGTTTGCAGAAGTAGATAAAAGTAAATTCCACTACTGGGGTCTTCGTTGCTCAAAAGACATGTGGGAAAGAAGGAAGAACAAGAGTTACACACTAAACCTGTTTATGTGAAGCTGATGATTATAGCATGCCAGACATAGCCAGATTCATCAGATTCATTCCAGGTAGCAACACTTCTTAAGTAATACATTTCTGGGCAATGCATACTGATCAGAAGCCCACGAGCACAGCAGAAAACACACACACACACATTCACACACACAGACACCCTACATTTGTCCCAGTCTTTTGTGTATAAATGGTGGTTAAATGTACAGTCCTTTTTGTCAGAAGAAACTTTGTTTATATTTTTATTCAGTCCATTGCAACCTTAAAGGTTCTAAGGCTACACATTCATCTGAAATGTGGAAACAATGACAATTTCTTGCCAAATTGTATATTTATACTTAAAATGAAGAATATACAGGTCTTTTAAGTAAGTGCTTTATTCAATGAAAATATTCAATAAATGATATTAGTATACTTATGTAGATGTAAAATTAATAAAATGAGTATATTTTATTTTTACCTAAGTTTACTATTCCTAATCAAAGGGTATATTTTTGTTAAATATTTTAAATAAATACTTATGTCTATTTTTATGGGAAAATAAAATTGTTTTAAATGATATTATGATCTACCTCTTGTTATCAATTTGTTTTTGCAATTGCATTACTTGGAATTAAGCATTCCTTTTAAAAATCCAAACTCAGAATTCATATTTCTTTTTTTGAAAAAATTATAAACATAAATTTTATTTTATATTAAATTATAAACATTTTGTACACAGGCAATTATATATTTGATTATGGTCTATTTGTTTGTTTGTTTATTTATTTATTTATTTATTTATATTTTGAGTTAGAGTCTCATTCTGTCACCCAGGCTGGAGTGCAGTGGCACACTCACGGCCACCCCAGTGTCGACCTGCCGGGCTCCTGCGATACTTCCGCCTCAGCCTTCTAAGTAGCTAGAACTACTAGCATGTACTACCATGCCTGGCTAATTTTTGATTTATTGTAGAGACAAGGTCTCCCCAGTTTGCCTGGGCTGGTCTTGAACCCGCGGGCTCAGGCAATCCACTCGCCTCAGCCCCTCTAAGTGTTGGAATTGCAGACTGAGCCACTGAGCCTGACTTGACTGTAGTTAAATTGAACATTCCTCAGTAATATTCTCACAAAATAAGCTCTCTCAACTTTTCCAAAGGAATTTTAAATTTAAAAAAATTTCATAGTAAGAAAAATGTTCATGCATAGTTATCTCTATGAATTAAGAATGACAATGTCAAGGGAGGTAATAATTTGTTTGTAATTTTCAGTAAAAATCATGCCCCCCAAAAAAACCCTCTAAATCTCTGACGAATATTTTAAAGAAAAAAAGTAGCCCTTCTTTCTTTTTTTAAAAAATTTATTTATTTATTATAAGGATGTGGGGTACAATTGCCCTTTTTTCTTAAAATTCTTTTTAATCTGTAATAAGACCTCAGGATAATTTTACTCTGCAGTTTTTATTCTAGGTTCCATTCTTTCTCATTAAGACCATTGAAGAGATTGCCTTGATTTACCTAACAATTTAATGCAACAATTGTGTTAAGTCCACCTGTCTTTCCAATGTGTTTGCCTGTCTTTCTAATAAGCCTGTTCACTCTGAAGAAAAAATAAAATAAAAAAAGTTTGTTATCTATTTCATCATGCCACTTTGATATCATTTCCATTACACCTTACTCCATGTATTCCTGTGTTTATACCCATCTCATTGCTTTTAAATAACTAAAAACATCATTTGCATTCAATGAAGACATTTATGGAAACTATTATTATGGATTCATAAAGTATAAATTGTCTCATGATAGTGACCAATGCCAATCCTAACTTTACTTGGAAACAACATCTATATTCCATTTTCCCTTATTTCAAAACACTAACTTTAAAAACAACAGTAACATCATTGACCATTTTAGCATCTACACCAACTATATTCACTTTAATCCAGGCAAACACCTCAGTTTGTGCAATTACGTGTCACATATTAGATTCCACCTCACTATTTCCTAGAGTTTGAATATGTCCCACAAAAACCATATGTTGGAAACTTAATTCCCAAGGCAACAATGTTGGGAAGTGGGACCTAATGAGTAGTGATTAGGCCATGAGGGCAGAGTGAATGAATTAATGCCATTATTGTGAAAATGATTCTGCTACAAAAGGGTGAGTTTAGTCCTCTTTCTCTCTCTCTCTCTCACCCTTTTTTGCACTTTCGTTTTCTGTGATGAGATGGTACAGCGTGAAGGCCTTTACCAAATGTTCACACTTTTATTTTGGACTTTCTATCTAATACATTTCTGTTCTTTAGAAATTACACATTCTGATATTCTGTTATAGCAGCACAAAATAGATTAAGAGACTATTAAAACAACTGACTCTCTTCCCTTTTGACCCCTGGTCATGGAAAATACAAATTCACCGACTAAAATAACAGAGGAAGAGATTATTAAAAGTCCTGTTTTGGCACACATCTACTTAGTAAATAGTAGGGAGTGAGTTAGAGAAATTTTCAGACCATATGTACAAACATGATATAGAATAAACTTTTGAATCCTTGAAGTGAATGAGGGCAACTCATGTGAACACATCCAATAAAATGTTTGTTGTCATAATATTAGCATACATTAAATAAAAGTTTGTTATTTTTATTCTTGAGGCTATATCCAGACATCCAAAACAATTAAGTTCTTCATCTTCCACATAACGGAAGGGTGACTTTAGACATGAGTTTAAAATGATTCATCAGATGTTAGTACTTAGCATTGAATGGCAGTTTATCCCATTTTCTTTTCAGAGATGTTCATGGTTGTACAAATATATGACAAATATGTAGTATATGGGACTGATCTGTTTATCATGAACATTTAGGGTAGCTTAAAAATAAAAACTATTTCTTGGAATAGTTTCCAATTTAATAAAAGTATATTTAATATACTTTTAATATAATATAAATATACTTTTAATATAATATAAATAATATATAATATATATAAATATATATGTTTAGAAATAGATATGCACCATTTCAACAAATAATTATTGGGCACAAATGATATACTTATAAGCTTTACTCAGTCAATAAGTTCACATGATCATTGCTTTTATAATATACATATTTCAATGGCTATTTATTTCAATGTTCATATTTCTTGAAATAAATATTCAAACCTTATTTTGTACCTTCATTTCCACTGTAGCAGTCATTTAAGACCTATTTAACTTGAAACTTTCAAGAGACTTCTAATTATCACTCTAGCAAGGTTATCAGAGAAGATAAGATCACCATCTTTTATATTTTTCTTGTTGTGAGGGTATTTGAGGTTATAATAACACACTTATCTGTACAACAGCAAAGTTGAGTTGTTCTCAATATTAATGTTTATTATTAAGCTTTTCAGAAGTCTGCCAACTCAAGTGGTCTATAGTTGAATACACTCTAATGCCAGATGGAGTATCAAAAAATGTGTATGAGGCTTTAATTATCTGAAAACCCAAAATGAACTGCTACTCGTGATACCTGGGGATTTTAATGAAGAGCATACATATGTTCTTCTTGCTAATTGAAGATGAGCTTCATTTTAACGAATTTAATCCCTTGAGAATTTAAACATAAAAAAGAGAAGGATTGAAAGGAATTTTAAAAACTCCAAACAAACTTTGTTGTAACTCTGCCTGTTGAATTGAAAATTATTAGAAGTTTTATATGGCAAATAATTGCATTGAATGTGTAAAATACTTAGGATCCAGAAATTCAGGAAAGCATACATATTAATTCTTTCAGTTATCAAAAAAGTGCATTCAATCAAAATGCTAGTTTATCTAAATAAAGTATTAGATATACAGATTCAAAGCTGATTGTGCAATTAATTTAAAAATTAAGTTTCAAATAATAGACTAATAATTCTAGTGTTTAGAGGTAGAAAATTCTTAGATGTAGAGTTTGGAATAACTGAACTATTATTTTGTAAGTAGTCTATAAGCAAATCATAACTTGAAAAGAAGAAAAAAATGTTATTTGAAAGTGGAAACAAACCATCAAATATGAGAGAAAAATCAATGTAACTGTACTTTAAATATAATAAGTAGTAGACATTATTTCCAAAAGTTGCCAAGTTTTGGAACATGGAGATACTAACAGTCATGTGATTTATTCAGTGATGAGTCTATGTACAAGAGCAGATCAGTGGCTAACTCAAACATTGTTTTAATAAGACAAATAGAGATAAGTCCCCGGGAATCACAGCTATAATATGATTAGTCATAAAAGAAGATGAGACAGGGTAGAAGAGCTTTTGTCAGAGGGAAAAACAACTAAAACCATAAAAAAGGAGCTTAGGTTAACATAGGGATGGTGATGAGTAGCCAGAAAGAGGGTTGAATGACCAGACAATGGATATAAAAGAAGAATGTGAGGTCGGGAGCAGACTACCATTGCCATGATCTATTCCAGAACCACCCCAGTAGACAGCACAGTGCTGGTCCACCTGAAAAGTATGTTGCTCATCTTGTGGTAGATAACAAATGCCATGGTCACTTCATGCCATCATACATCTACTTGAAGGAAATTTTCATATTTTGATTTCACATTCACCACCACTGTTATTATGAAGAGATGACAAACCTTATAGGTAGAATGCAGCATTTAAAAGCTCAGCATATTGGTCCTCAAAAAATTATATCACTCATTAACAATTTGCTCTGAATTATTGGATAGCATGAAAATCAGTGACTCATATTTCTGTGCAAGAAAGCATAAATGTAGCTCTAAGATTCATATAGTTTTAATCCATGATGTATCTGGAGCAGTGAATGCTTTTATTTATTTATTCATTTTTATTTGTAAATTTGTAAGCCTCAAAAGGTAAGAAGTAGGAGGAATGGGGCCAGGACTTGCCATTAGTCACCTACGAAGAAAGAGAAGTATTTACTTGGCATAATATGTGATGAGCATAGGGCCTCCCAAACTGTAGAAGGTTATCTTAGCAGATATATAGAAAAGGGAAGAAGGTAGTCAAAGATTATCTTGTTTGAGGGTCCAAAAAGTGAAAAAACAACTTGGAGAACTGCCAACAGTTTTTTTGAGTTCAGACCTCCAAATGGAGATTAAAAAGAAACTGTCTCATTCTTTGAACTGGGGTATCAAGCATAACATACACAAAATGATAAAACTCAATTATTACAGGAAGAAACAGTACAAGTCAGGGTCTAATTATTAGATGTATTTGTCCCCAAATATTTTATATCAGAAGCAGAATGACACAGTCCTGACTGGGTACTACTCAGAGCTTTTTAACATACTGCTTAATATACTGCTTTTGGATTAGTTTACAAAGTTTCAGGGGGCTCAAGTAAATTAAGTAGGGAAATTAGCAGATGAGAAAATGAAGACAGGTGGATAAAATACCAAAAACACATTTTATCATAGCCTTCAGTTCTTTTAGAAGAATTTATTTCAGCTTAAAATCTAGTCATTTGAGGAAACAAATGGATTTTTCATTCTAATATTATTATATGTTTAGAGCAAATAATAGAATATTAAGTATTTTTGATATGTAAACCTTTCTCTATTTAGATATTTTGAATCCACATTTGACTATTTTATAATTTTGTTTAATGCATATCTGTTCTCTGGTAATTGCCTATTTTTCCAATTTATCTGAGAAAATCTATATATTTTTATATAATCTGTCCTGTGCTTCTACACCAATATGCTTTCTTTCGGTCAAATATATGACTATATGCTTACATAATACACAGTAGGTCATTTTAACGTTCAATAAAGAATATATTATAGATGACCTAAACTATATCTCATTTCTTTAAGCATATGTATGGAATAATCTATCACTAAATTTTTGTATTTCATTGAAATCTTTCTACAACCCTGTGTTTGTCATTAAATTATAATTGCTACTGCATCATCATGAAGACTTTTCAAGGACAATTTGACAATAAAGTATAAAGAGTGAAAATTGTTACCAGGATAAATATCCTCTTTTGTCATGGTGATGAAAGTTTCTACATTGACTTAAGTTGCTACTGTATCAACACAATTATAATGTTGGGAGTCTCCTCTCTAATATAAACATCCCCTAAAGGATTTATTTGAAGATGAAAGAGGCCCTGGAATGAATGCTCAGGTTCCTCGTGGGAGGTCAAGAATTATACCAGTATTGTGGTTTTTAGTTTTTCCATTGTGTTAAATGAAGCAATTAAGCACACATTGTGAAAATCTTTGACATAAGGGCATTGTTATACTCATGAGTTAACTCCTGCTTAAACACAAGAGAAATACTGGAAATTGCTGATTAAAACCTTTACATATTTTTTGCTCTTTGGCACTGGAGTTGGGAGTTTGCTAACTTTATTTCCCAATGTCTCTGCTAACTTCCTGCTGGTTAGGTTCTACCAGTCAGTAGCACTGGTGGAGAATGAAAAGCAGAGAAAAGGAAAGCAAGTTTTTTCCGATTGTCTAGATTAAGCCTGAACTCTAGGCAGGCCCCACTCACACAATGAACACCCCCACTGCTCCAAGAACCAGTCCTTAGGGAACCCCTTTTTGGTCAGTTCTGAAAACATTATTTTTCTTTTCTCCTATGAGTCTTAAGTGGATTGTTTTCAGCAGTTATTATACTTTGGATTACATGATAGTCTACCTTATTGCCATTGAACACCTGTGTCATCTTTGAATGAAATAGCTCTCATAGTTTCTTTCTTCTTAAAGCCTCCATTTCTGAAAAAATACTCAACCCTTTTGCATCTCTCTTCCTTTATTCTACTTTGCTGGGAAAGTTTAAGAATCTCATATAACATAAGTAGCCACCTTTTTCAAGTAGGTGGATCGTACCGAAGAGGTCAATAAATAAATAAATAAATACACCCAAACAGGAATTATTGTCATGAGCAGATATACCCATGCAACTGTTTATCTACTCACCTTTATTTTTCTGTCTTGTCTCATTGTAACAAAGGATCCCTCTACCTGTATTCAGAGCCTCATACTTTATAGTTTCACAAATACTTTGCTACTAGAAATAACTCTTTTTCCTGAATCATCAATTCCTGTTTCTCTAATGAATAATCAATGGCATATTTATGTGGTATTTCTCGATAGTAGAACATCCTCCTTTAAGCCACCTTTCCACAGCTAATGCCTTTTGCTTTGCTCCTTTCACAATAAGAGTTCTTGACAGCTGTTTAGATTTGCTTTCACATGTCATCATTTCCCATTATCTTCTCAGAACACCTATAGTCTGACTGCTGCCACTTTTCTGTGCAAACTGCCATTAACAAAATCCCCTCAACTTCTACACTATCATATCCAAAATCAAATGATCTGTTCTGACTGTAAGGTAAACAAAACCAGACCAGGTGAAACAGCGACAAAGGAGCCAAGAAAAATTTATTAGCACAATCCCGGGCGAGGTTCACCAGTCCATATAGCTGTGGGCCAGAGAAGTTGCACCCAGCAAGATGGGCGAGGGGTTTATAAAGGGCACACTGAGAAAGCTGTGAAGGAGTCGGGGAGAGCGATCACTGGTTGGGACAGCTGTCACGTCTGCTGGCGATTGGCTGAATGGGTCACTAGAGTCACTGTAACAGGTACTGGCTGGCTTTGCGGCTGGAGTCTTAGTTCCGGTTATTCATTTTTGCTGGCTCACTTCCACCCATTATTCTCCTGGTCCGGGTTGGAGCCATCTTGTTGAGGCCCACCCCACCTCCAGTATCTCTGGCCTTACATTCCAGCCTTTTGGTCATAGGGGTGTCGGCTCGTTCTAGCTACTTCTTGCTGGGGAGGGGCGGCATGGGGGGGTCTTAAGGCTGATATGGGGTCGGAGTTGGTTCGGACGGAAGGGGCGAGTATGAATGTAATAGTAGTTGGTTGACCGTTATTCGAGAGAGCTCTGCCAGGCGCTGTTGGAGAAACCTAAAAACACACAGGACCGTCAACAAGAGGATAAATACAACATTCAGTGGAGTCAAAACAGGGAGAAGCCACGTTAGGAGCTGAGGTTGCCACCGCCCTGAGAATGGGCCTCCGGTCAGGTTTTCTCCCCATTTTTGGAGGTTTTCTTATAATTGTTTAATTCTGTCCTTGACTAACCCTGATTTATTGGCATAGAAGCAGCATTCCTCCCTAAGAAATAGACACATCCCTCCTTCTTTAGCTATTAGCAGGTCCAGTCCCCATTGATTCTGGAGGACCATGTCAGCCAGGGAATCCAGTTGTGTTTGTAAGTCTAGGACTGTATCCGCCACCTATTGTATGTCCTTGATCAGTTGGGAGGAGAGCTGTTTGTAAAAGTGAAGTGAGGATCCCAGCCCTGCTGCCCCCGTTCCTATGGCCGTGGTAATACCCAGCCCCTCCAGCAGAGGTATGAGCTCAACTGCCCACCTTACCCATGATGTTGAGGAACTGACCAAGGGGACAGGCAGGCTTTGGTTACCGGGTGCTATTACAACGATGGGGAGGAAGATGACAAGAATGCAGGACCCCGACCAGTCGGGGGCAAGACTGGGTATATGGAAGTGCTGCACAGAAAGGCAGTCCCGTTAAGTGGAGGGCAGAGAGTGTTATTTGATTGGACCATGAGTGATCGTGAGCAGAGGTGGAGCTGGGCCCATCCAACCCTCAGGGTGACATTTTGTGTTATACACTGGGCCGCGGGCAAGTCATGTGGGAGAGGGATGTCAGAATGCGGTAGTGAAGGTGGACATTGGGTTGGAGGTGTAGGGAGAGTCCAATTTCCTGTGACTGGGACAGGGAAAACTCAGGACTGGCCAGACCTGAGGCATAGCCAGCAGTCCTTTGCTAAGCTGGGGTTAGTAAGGCTAAGCAGGGTATGGGTTTTGTTAAGGACAGAAAGGAGTCCTGGGTTCATCTGATAAGGGCCTCAGAGATTTGGGAGGTTGGGGCACACCAACACCGGTCCATTGAAATGTTGAACGAGTTCTTCCATGACCCGCTTGGTGCTCTGCTGTTCTGCATAATCCTGTGCCCCTCCCCCATCTGATTTGCCCACAGGAGGTCTGAGGTTCCAGCAGATCTTTTGTCCCTGGTGCCTGGGACAGGAATATCCAGCACGTTGTCCCACCCTCCATCCCTTCCAGGCCTGTTGTTTGGTTGGTCTGAAGCAGACTGAGGCTTGCTCATAGCAAGGTGCCTGGACAAAAGAATGGAAGGTTGAACACTCAGTGGGGCAAGGGGGTATCTTTCCTTGGGGATTTGGTGGGGGGTCTTGCTCCCAACAGCGAACTGTGCCACTGCTGCCTGGGCAGCCCACTTCGAAATCTCTTAACATTACTGCCTCCCAGTACTTTTGTTCTCCTAGTTGGCAAGAAAATTTTTGATGATATCACATATGGGGAACCAGCTGGTAGAGTTGGGGTTTTCCTGAAGAGACGCATCAGTTGCAAGTCCAATCAGCCATTACCCATGTCATAGTAAAGTTATTGGTTAGGCTTACTAACATCAATATGGCTAAACTGTAACCGGAGGGGTCCCACCTCATTAGATTTCTATGCTTCATTGTTGGGGGGGGCTCCTTGAGTCAAGAAATGTGGTACCATGAGGGGTGTCCTAACAGTTTAGCCATGGTAGGAGTTATAGGGACTACTGTGTAAGGTCCCGTCCAGTGAGGTTGAAGGGACCGGGGTTGGAGCTCTCGAAGGAGAACCTCGTCACCAGGCTGTAGAATGATGGCTACCCGTGGGTCAGACGTGGATTTGGCCTGGGGCAGGGTTTGGTTGGCGTGCTGTCATAGGAGGTGTCTAAGGAGTGAGAAGCAGGGCAGGTAGGAGGCTAGTGGTGGAGGAGTTGTAGGAAGGCTGGTGTTAATGAGAAAAAGCCTACCATACATCAATTCAAACGGGCTAAGGCCAACCGGTCCCCGGGGAGCCACACGCACCCTAGTGAGGGCAACAGGGAGCAGAGCGGGCCAGGAAAGTTTTATCTCCAGGGAAAGTTTGGTTAGTTGGTTCTTCAGGAGGCCATTTGCCCATTCCACCTTACCCAGGGACTGAGGGCAGTAGGGGATGTGAAGTTTCCAGATGATGTTGAGGGCTTCAGCCATCAGCTGAGTGATTTTGGAAATGAATTTCGGGCCGTTGTCTGACTGGATGGACGTTGGGAGGCCGAAGCGAAGTATGATGTGCTCCACCAAGGTCTCAGCCACCATTGAGGCTGTCTCCCAGCTCGTGGGAAAGGCCTCGATCCAACCTGAAAAGGTATCTACCATTACCAGCAGGTATCGGTACTTTTTGTGTCTTGACAAATGAGTGAAGTCCATCTGCCAGTCCTGTCCAGGAAGACACCCTCGCAGCTGGTGGGCCGCCGTCCAGCACCAGAAGGCTCCTTGAGAGGAAACATATGCACAGGTTTGACAGGCTATATGGACTTGGTTGATGGTTTCTCGGAGACCCTGTGGTGAGAAAATCAGGGAAAGAAACCTGTGCATGGCCTTGGGACCAATGTGTAAAGACTGGTGGATTGTGGTCATGATTTCTTTTGCCTGTGTCTAGGGAAGGATTATCCTGTCTCTGAGGTACATCCACCCCTGTTGCCCAGCCACGGCGCCCTGGCTGAGGAGTCGCTGTTGTTTGTCCCCTGAGTACTGGGAGTTAGGTAGGGAGAAAGAAACAGGACAGGGGTGGCGTCCTGGGTTGAGGTAAATTGGCGGGCCGTGGCATCGGCCAGGGCGTTTCCTTGGATGACAGGATTTGTGCCCATCTGATGGCCTCGACAGTGGACAATGGCTACCTCCTTGGGTTCTTGTAGGGCCTGGAGTAAATGTTGAATGGCCTTACCGTTGAGCACTGGAGTTCCCCAGGTGGTTAAGAACCCCCTTTCTAAGCCGGGCTCGGTGGCTCAGCCTGTAATCCCGCACCTTTGGGAGGCTGAGGTGAGTGGATTGCTTGAGCCCACGGGTTCAAGACCCACCTAGGCAGTGAGACCTCATCTCTC